>NC_051327.1:27733503-27972496 GCF_015220235.1 Choloepus didactylus | reverse complement strand
CGAGAAGAGACTGGAGCTGGAGCTGGAGTCAGCAGACGGGGGGCGGGCATGGGGTGCCCAGGCCGAGGGGCCCGTTCCTCACCCCCGAGCGGACACATGGCAATGGCCATCAGGTCCCGCCCGGCCCCAGGAGCATCTGCACCCTCTCGAGGGGAGGTGTCCTCCGGGAGAGCACTTTGGCCCCTGCCGCGTGTCCCTTTTTATGGCCGCAATAGCCGGATACACCCAGGATGCCTGGCAACGCGCGGGGGGCTGTGCTGGCAGAGACGATTCTGCTGCTGAGATAAAGGAGCCCAAACAGGAAGGGGAGAGCGGGCAGCGGGTGGGGGGGTCCGGCCTCCCTCCCTCCCCAGGCCGCTCGAGCGGGGTCACGGCCCCAAACCAGCTGCAAGGGTCTGGGCGCCAGGAGGCCTGGAAGTCAGTGACCTCTGAGCCCTCTGACTCTGCAGTGTGACCCCGCTGTCCTCCGAGGCTCCCAGGTACCCACCAGGCCAGTCCCCATCGGCCCTGAGCTCGTCCGGTGGGGTAGGGGCCCCCGGCCAGGCCCAGCCCCTGCCCCCTCCCCACCGTCTTGGGCAAGGCTGACCAAGCGGGTGCCGAGGTGCTCTGAGACCTCCAGGGCTCCCCTCCTCCTACAGGCTCCCACACCTGTGCACACACACACACGCACACGCACACGGATGGGTGTGAACATTCACGTCAGACCCACCCAGTCACCACGTCCCCAGGGCTGGGGGAGCAGGGTCAGGGCCCAAGGGGGCCTGGAGGGGCTGCCGGCCGGGTGGGGCAGGGGGCTGCCGGCCAGAGCCCCCCAGGACAGCCCAGGAGGGCCAGGCCACGTGGTTGTCGGGGGCCCCCTGGGGAAGCCGGAGCCTCTGGCGGCACAGGGCAGGCTGAGCCCAGGGGTCCCAGGTCACCCAGGAAAGCCCCCGGCCAGGTGGGGTGGGGGGTCCAGGGCCCGGCCAGGCTGCCCACTCGGGGGTCCCCCACCCGTGACCACGTCCTTGGAGGGCCGGGGCATAGGGGCCCTGAGCGCACCCCCGTCCGGATCTGGCTGTGTTGTAAAGCTCGAGGCTGGCAGGGGCAAGGAGCACCTGGCGGGAGCCGTGAGGCAGCTCCACGGAGAGAGGCCGCGAGCGGGTGTGGACGGCACCACTGTCCGGCCGGACGTTGCGATCGAAGCAGGGAAAACAGCACCACCTGCTCACCCCGGGACGGAAACCGGAGAAAACACTCGACAACACGACATCTTGGCATCTCTGCCAGGGAGTCGATCTACCCATATGAGTTTATTAGTCTGCGGAGCGCCAATAAAAATCTGTTTTTTGGTACAATTCACATGACATAAAATCCCCACCTTAAAGGGATATTGAGTACATTCACAGAGCTGGGGATGCCACTGCTCTCTAATCCAGAACCTTCCATCACCCCCAAAAGCCCCACACCCACTGGCAGCCACTCCCAGTCCTCACCTTGCGGTCAATGCATGGCCTCTCCAGGGGCCGCCTGCTAGGGGGACTTCATGACACGCCGTGACCAGCGTCCACCTCTCTCGGCAGGACGTCCTCGAGGCCCGTCCAGTGGACCCGTCTCCCGAGGGCCTGGCTGCTTTCTGCTTTCTGCCCTGGGGGTCCCGGGGCCCTGACCTCGGTGGAGAGCCAGCCACTCCGGGCCCGGGAGGACACCGGTCAGGCCCTCAGGACGGCAGGTGCCAGGAAGGGGGGCTGCAGGGCAGGGCGGGGGCCTCAGCTGCCTCCCTCCAGCGTCCGAGATCCAGGCTTCCGCAGGGGCCCCCGACACCTGTGCCCGGGGCCGCGGAGAGCCGCTGCTCACTGTTACTCGGCTCGTGACACCCCCCCAGGATGTCACAGTCCCCAGGCCCCTGCCCCTGTGGGAAGTCCCTCCTGGTATCTAACCAGGGGCTGTGCAGCTGTGGGCTGAGGGAGGGGCCCGGCTCCACGACTCTGCACCCCAGGGCTCCTGCTCGGGGTCCCCGGGGGGTGGGGCCTGGGCTCCCCGAGGGTGCTGCTCCCGCCCCGGCCTCCCCTCCTGCGCCGTGAGGGGGAGCACCTTCGGGGGCAGCGTCGGGGGCGAGGGGCTGCGAGAGGGGTCAGGCCTCTCGCGGCTTCTAACCAGGGACCCCCTCGCAGGGGTCAGGGCAGCGGACGTGCCGGGGCCACACGGGGACACCCAGGCGGGTGCAGAACACTCCGGGCTCTCGGACCGGGGTGGACTCTTATTTCTGCGTTTTTTCTGGTGGTTTCCCGGATCCCCTGGCTTAGGAAGGTAGGAATCACTTAAGGAACGAGGGGCGAGGGGCGGCTCCTCAGCAGGGGCCTGGGGCCGAGGTCTGGGGGTGGCGGGGAGTCGCTCGCTCTCAGCCACGGGCAGCCCCGAGGGCAGAGGGGCTGGTGTCCTGCCTCCTGGGGGCCGGGCTGGGCTGGCTGGATCCCCCGAGGCGGTGAGAAGGACGCCCGCCTGAGGGTTCTGAGGTGGTGGTGGGGGGCTGCCTGGAGAGCTGCGGAGGGGGTGGTGGGAGGGGTGGCAGCCCCGGGAGGACCCCACTGTCCCCCTGACGCCCCAGCCTGTGCTCAGTCCCAGGACACCCGCTGGGCCTGCCTCAGTTTCCCTGCTGTGGGAGCCTCTCTAGTTCACCCACGCTGCCCCCCGCCCCAGGCAAACACTCCCACCACCCCTCGGGCGACAGTCCCTGGCTCCACTGAGAGGGGCTGGGTTTCCTCAGCAGAGTCACATCAGCAGGGAGATGCCGCCTGCCGCAGAGCCCCCTCCAGCCCCAGCCGAGCCCTGCGGTGTCCCCACCAGCCCGCAGCCCTTAGGACAGCAGTGCCCCCGCAGGCCGGACGGGCTGCATCCCCCTCCCCACATGAGCGTCCCCGACGCTCCCCTCCCCTCCCCCCAGGCCTCCGGTTGGCACCCTCGGGGGTCCGGCCCCTGTCCCTGCCCTCATGCCTGTGGCTTTGCTGACCAGCCACACGGGCTGCACCACATCCCAGCTCCCACCCAGCCTGGGCTCCCAGGGCCTCCGGGAACCCCCTGGGAGCACCCATAGGCACCTCCGTCCTCCCCATGTGCCTCATCTGGAAACCCAGCTGCTGCCCCCCACCAGGGCCTGCCGATTCCACCTCTCGAGCCCCCATCGCCTCAGGGCTGGCCGCCATCGTCCCTGGTGGAGACAACTCACAGCCTCTGCCCTGCTCTGACCAGAGACGTCCCCGAGCTCGGTGCCCCAGCCAGCCCTGGAGGCCCTGCACCCCCGTGGCCGAGGCCCGGGACTCACTCTCCTTCGCCTCTGAGCCGCCACATTTGCTGTTCCTCTTCCTGGCACACTCTTCCAGCCTGGCCCTGGATCCCCTGCCCCAGCCCTGCCTGCCTGGGGGCCCCTGGTGTTGCTGCCCGAGGAGGAGATGCATCCTGCCAATGGGGGAGTGCGGGCAGCGGGATGGACCCAGGTCCGCCCTTGGAGGGCACCATCTGAGCTCGCCGAGCCCCGACTGCACTGTCCAGGTGGGGAGGGACTGGTGTGTACGGTGTCACCAGGCAGCTCAGGATGTGTTTGGGGAGGGGGCACACTTGGCCATGAGCCAGCACAGGAGATGAGGTCCCCATGGCCAGTGACCAGACATGGGGAGCCTGGGGGACCTGTGAGGCTGGGGGTGCATGGCTGAGGGTCAGGGGTCAGGGTCCCCGGGGCTGGGGGGTGATGGGCGCCCCCAGCGAGGCGAGTGGGGCGGGAACAGCAGGCTGTCCCAGCGCCCTGCAGTGACGGGCTCGGCCACCAAAACCTTCCAGGAGGACCGAGTGTCCACTCAGGCATGGCCGAGTGCCGGGGCCAGCCTCAGTCTCCCCCAATGCGTGCGGGCCTCGAACACCCGACCGGATGGGCTGACACATGCACACACCTACACAGCGCACACGCACCTACACAGGGCACACTTACACAGCGCACACACACCTACACAGGGCACACGCACCTACACAGGGCACACACCTACACAGCGCACACGCACCTACACAGCGCACACGCACCTACACAGCGCACACGCACCTACACAGCGCACACGCACCTACACAGTGCACACGCACAGTGGCCGGGGTCACCGGCTCCTACTGACCAGGGCGGGGCAGCTGCAGGGCCACAAACCACCCCCACCCCCTCAGCCCCGGTCACCGGCCCCTCTAACCCCCACCCAGCCGGGCTCAGCAAGGTGGGGGCCTCGGCAGACCCCGGATCCACTCGCTCGCTCGCCCCGGGAAAGAGTCAAATCTCCATTTTCTGGTTTATTCTGGGGAGCAGGGATGCCAAATCCCAGCCCCTCGTTACGCCACCCAGTCCTGGGTGAGGGCAGGGTCTCACTTGGGGTGTCTGAGTCGGGTGTGGGGACAGCAGGGCCCCTGCCCCCAGGCCAGGTCCTTCTTCAGCCCCGGAGAGGCTGAGGTGCCCCGAGAACCCCCAGGGACCCCTGGGGCACAGGTGAGGCGGGAGGGGCTGGCGTGGCCGCGGGGCGCCAGGCTGGGAGAGGGGGGTCCCTCGGGGCCTGGCATTAACGTTGGCCCCGTGCCCACCGCCTTCGTGAGCCCTGTGCTATTTGCGTTGGGGGCAGCTCCCCCCCACTGTCTGGGACTTTCCCTCTGGCTCCCTCTTTCCTCCTCTCCTGGGCCCACAGCCGCCACCTGAGGGGAGCGGACACGCCAGGGGGCCTGGCGTCCTCAGAAAAGCAGGGACGCCCCCAGCCGGGAGCCCCTTCCTCTCGGCCCCACTGGAGAACATCGGTCCCCACACACCCTCCTGCAGGGCAGGCTCCCCACTGCCCCCGTGCTGGAGACCCCACTCCTGGGGGTGCCCCACTGGCCGGCCCGGCAGCCCCAGCCTCCCCCTTGACCCCTCCTGGGGCAGTGACCGTGAGGCTCTGGCCTCAGGGTGGGCAGCGGGCAGCCGGGCGCGGCGTCCTTGGGCCTCTGCCCTGGAGTCACAGTTGCCCCACATCCAGCCTGGCTCACATCAACCTGCTGCCCCAAACATCAGCCTGATTTTGGGGTGCAGAGGGGCTGGGAGCGCCCAGGGAGGGGCTTCCCCACTGCCTGGGCTCGAGGTGGGGGAAAGAGCGAGGGCATGGGGTGGGGTGCAGACCCCCCCGGGACCCCTGCACACACTGATGCTCGGGGGGACACTGGGGTTACCCAGGGCTGCCTGCAACGAATCACCACCCCAGGCGGGGACCGGAGAGGGACGCGGGGCTGAGCCCCTCCCCCAGCTCCCCAGACTGGGGTCTGCCCCCCGACACCCATCCTCAGCCCTGCCTGGGGGCTCCGGGGGTCGCCCTGCCCAGTCCTTACAGCCGGCTGGTCTGCAGCACCCCATTAGCCCCAGGGCTGCGGGCCTCGGGCAGGCGGCCGCTCTTGTCCAGCTGCGGCTCCGTGCCGTCCGCCTCCTCCGCGCCGGAGCCCTTGCGGAGACACAGAACCTTCCGGAAGCTCTGCCTGAAGTTGTCGGAGAGGAAGCCATAGAGCACAGGGTTGGCGCAGCTGTTGGCGTAGGAGAGGATGACCACAAAGAAGTAGAGGCCGGCGGCGGCGGGCTCCTCGGGCAGGGCGACGGCCAGGTTGACGAGGTTGACCACGAAGAAGGGCAGCCAGCAGCCGGCGAACACGGCCACCACCACCACCACCATGCGCGTCACCTTGCGCTCAGACCGCCGCCGCCGCGCCGAGCCCCCGCGCACGCCCGCCGCCCGCACCTTGGCCACGAGGAGCAGGTAGCACAGGCAGATGACGAGCAGCGGCCCGAAGAAGCCAAGCACCGAGGTGTAGACGATGAAGACGGCGCCCCACAGCCCCACGGGCTCCGGCCAGCTCAGGTTGCAGGTGCCCCAGCCCTCCTGCACGTCGGCGAACACCACGAGGGGCAGCGACACGAGCAGCGCCAGGGCCCAGACGGCTGCGCTGGTGAGCTTGGCCACGCGCGGGCGGCGCCACTTGGCGGCGCGGACGGGGTGCACCACGGCCACGTAGCGGTCCACGCTCATGACGGTCAGGCAGAAGACGCTGGTGAACTGGTTGACACCGTCCAGCGACATGACGAGGCGGCAGAGCGCGGCGCCGAAGGGCCAGTACGACAGGGCGTTCTGCGTCGCCAGGAAGGGCAGCCCGAGCATGAGGAGCACGTCGGCCACCGCCAGGTTGAGGATGTAGATGTTGGTGACCGTCTTCATCTTGGCGTGACGCAGCACCACGTAGATGACCAGCGCGTTGCCGCCCAGCCCCGCGGCGCACACCAGCAGGTAGAGGACGGGCACCAGCACCGCGCGGGCCCCCGGGGCGGCCGCCCAGCCCGCCAGAGACCCGTTCCCGGGGGCCGCCGACGAGGCGTTCCAGCCGGCCGGCGACAGGGGCTCCATCCCGGCGGCGGCTCTGCAAGAGAGAAGGGTGGACGCAGGGGACGAGCCGGTGAGCTGGTGCGTCCGGGGCTTCTCCCCCCGGAGGGAGGCGGTGGCTGCCCGACGGCGCTCGGTAAACACGCTGAGTCACGTCCACTGCGCGGATCCCATGAGGCAAATCGTCTGGAAAACAAGCCCGGGGAGGACGAGCGGCCGGGGCTTCCGCAGACAGGCAGAGGCCTCTGAGGGCGTGGGCGAGGGTCTGTCCTGCGGCCTGCCCCCTCCCCGGCCGGGGTCTCCCCGTCTGCCCCGACAAGTGCCGGCACCTCCTGCCCGAGCCTCGGGGCCCGGCGGGGACCGTCTCACAGGGATGGAAACGGAGGCACAGGTGAGGGCCTTGCCCAGACCCGCGGGACCTGCAGGGAGAGAGGCCCAGCTCAGCAACCCCGGCCGGTTCCGGGAGGGTGGCCGGGCCTTCCGCACGGCCGAGATGGCCCCAGCAGGGCCGGCCCCTGCGAGCCTGGGGGGGAGGCGACGCTGACCCGGGTGGGCGGGGTCCCAGGGCAGCCTCCGGGGCGGACCCCCAATCCCAGACGTGGTCAGCGGCCCTCCTGCTCCAGCACAGGGCCGTGTGCCCCCCGATGGCGGGAAGATGGCCCGGCAGGGGCTGACTCGGGCTGCGAGGGACCCCCAGGCACCCGCTCCCTGGGCCCCGCCCCTCCGGAGCAACAGCAAACATCTCTGCGCCCAGGCGGGGCCGGCGGGGGAGCGAGGCGGACGGGGCGTAAACAGCAGCACACAGGGACGCAGACAATTGCACCTGGGCTGCGTGCCCAGCAGGGAGCACATGGGAGCCAGAGAGAGAGACGGAGAGAGGGTGGAGAGGGGAGGGCGCACCCCTGGAGGGGGGTGCCGTGTCCACCAGCCCACCCGACGGTCCCCTCACCCCGGAAGGTGGGGGGGGAGCAAAGCAGGGCAGGGCCAAGGCGGCGGGACCGGGTGACAGCGAGGGGCTGGGGTCTCCTCCGGGTGAGGCGGGAGCTGGGGGGAGAGGGGCCGAGCGTGGAAGGGAAGGCTCGGCTGTGTCGTGGAGTGGGGTGGAGAAGGTGCCAAGCAAATTCAGGACAAGGTGGTACGTGGACTTCCCTCTATCGTTTTCGTACTTTCTCATGAAAACATGATGCTCAAGGGAAGATTCCTCAGTGGACGAGAGGCAGAGGGAAGTGGGGGGCTGGTGCCCGTGGCTGCAGCTCACTGGGGGGCCGCAGGGGCTCAAGCTGCCCCAGGCTCAGGGCCAGGCCAGGCGGTGCAGGGGCCTCGGCCTGGTGGGCTAGGAAGGGCCGCTGTGTGTGTGCTGCCCCCGCGGTGCCCTGGGTGGGCTCAGGACAGGACCCCTCAGGGGCTGCCAGCACCCAAGGACCTGCTCTGCACACCTGGGGGACCGGGGGCTGCCAGGGAGGCGGCGGAACCCGCCGGACGAGGGGCAGGAGCCTGCACCAGCCGTAGACAGGAAACCCTCTGCCCCACGAGCCGGAAAACCAGAGTTTCCGAGCTCACACAGCAAATCGACACCAAGAAATATAACCTAGAAAATCAGCAACGGGCAGGCAGCCTGGTGGGTTCTTTCCGATGAAACAAAAATAATATGACTTAACAGGCTTTCTTAAAAGATGCTTAAATACATTTAGGACGCTCAAATTAAACATGGATAGAAATACTACAAAATAAATTTGGCTTCCCTCTGAGAAGTAAAATGAGCAGGCGTCTGTTTTGAAAATGAGGAAAACTGGGTGAAAATCCCGAGTCGGGGAAGCTGCCGACGGCTGCAGTTAGAGTCCACGAGTCAGGAGAGGGGGCGGCCGTCAGTGGAGACCCCCCAGTGGGTGCCGCATGGGGGCTGTGGTCGTTGTCAGGGGTGCGGCGAGAACTCTCCTCGGTCAAGGTGAAGGCACGATGCTGGGGGACGCTCCCTGTCTCGAGGGAAAGCGGGGGCCCCGCAGTGGCACCAGCAGGTGCTCCTGGAAGCGGGTGGGGTTTGGCCGGAGCCGGCGATCACCACGTGATCCAGCCGGGAGAGGGGCGTCCACGGGGCCCCTGTCCTTCTGTGGTGTCCTACCTCTGCTCCCGGGGCTCGGAGCATTTTAAAGGAAACGAATAAGAATTGTGAAACTCCCCTGCTGCCTGCAGAGAGGGAATTCTAGAAGGGAAGTGGTGGGCACTGCGACGTCTGCAGGGGAGAGGATGCCCACCGGCCCTGGAGCCCCATGGCCTGTGTCCCCTCCCCAAAACCCCAGGGGGGCCCGAGCCTGGGGCGGGCAGGGGTCCGGGCCTGCTGGCCCACAAAGCGGGGGACGGGGCTCGTCTGGGCTCAGATCTGCCCCAACACAAGCCCCGAGTTTCATTTCATTTCGGGTAAGTTCCAGTCTCCGGACAAGAAGCTCTCCGCTCCTCAGGCCCCTCTGAGGCACCCCCGGGCGCCCCAACCACCCTTGGCCCCCGAGCGGGACCGAGCAGCTGCCGGGCCCTGGCACCCCGTAAACGCTCCACTCCTGGTTCTGACCTCAGAGCAGCAAAGGACAAAAACAAACCATTACCACCGCGCCGCCTCTGGGAACACGGCAAGAACCATTAGTGGGAAGCAGTGATCATTTAGTCACAGAAATTACGCACTCGTGGGAAAAGGGCCCCCTCTCCTGGGTGCAGACCTGGGGGCGTTCAGCGGAGTGGGGTCCGTGAGCGCAGCCACGTGCCGGCACCAAGGCCCAAGGCCCGGGAAGGGGCCGGCCCACCAGCTGCCGCCGCGCACTGACCGTCACCCGCCTGCGCCGAGTCCCCGCGACCGACCACGAGCTGCGAAGCCGCTGACGGTGGCAGAAGCGAAGACAAGCAAAACGCCCGGCACACAGTGGGCGCCCAGTGACTGCCCCACACACCAGCCCCAGACAGCCCGGGGTCGGGAAGGCGCCACAGAGAAGGGGCACAGGCTTCCCGGGGTTCAGGGACCAGGACTGACCACAGTGCCCGGCTGGGGTGGGGGAGTGTGGCCCGGCCCGCGCCCCCACCCCTTTCCCAGCCAGTCCCACCCGAGGCCGCAGAGGGGGAAATGCATCTCTGCATCCCGGGGCCCAGGCCTCACCTGGGGGGTCCAGGATCCGCGGTGGCTGTGTGGGGGGCAGGGGCCAACGTGGGGTGCCATGGCTGAGCTGCAGGCCGCCTCCCCCGGGGCCGTGGAGAGCTGGCCACAGCCAAGCTCCTCTTCTGTAGAGGACGGGATGGCGGCAGGGGCCCCCCACCAGCAGCGGGTGTTGGCCCCCCCAATGCCCATCAGCTGCCTGGGCAGCACCCAGGAGGCCCGGGGGCAGCACCCCTCTCAGGGGTCTCGGCGGGGGTGTCAAGCCTGGCGATGTTTCCCAGCCCTGTGCCCGAGCCCACTACACTTTCTTGGAAAAGTTATCTTCCCTGGAAATGACGCTGCATCACCGTTGCGGCCGGACCACCTCCTGCCCAGAGGCCCCCAGGCCCCCCAGGTCCCCCGGGGCGCCCAGGAGCAGGTTCTCTCCAGAGGCTCAGCCGCAGCTCAGAGCTGCCTCAACCCCGGGCAGCCGCCCTGGCCAGGGAGCCCCCTCCCCAGGCAGGCCAGGGACCCCCCAGGGCAGGCCAGGTCTGCCCGCAGCTTCCCCCAAGAGCCCCATCGGGGATCGCCCCCTCCGATCCAGCCCCCCCAACCGGCGCCCCCCTCCGCCCGCTCCCCTGAGGACTCTTGGTTCCCCGGCTCCGCCCCCCCATCCCTAGCCTCCGAGCCCTCCTTGGCCCGCCGTGCGCCCCCAGCCCCAGGGCAGAGGTGCAGTGGGCGTCGGCGCTCGGAGACCCCTGCGCTCCTGCCCGAGGGGTCGGCCCGGGGGTCCCAGAGGCCGGCGGGGGCGAGGGGAGCGCAGAAACGGCGGAGGGGGCAGGTGGGTCCCAGGGCGGCGGGGAGCCCCGGGGTGCCGGGGGCGCGGGGCGGGGGC
Organism: Choloepus didactylus; assembly: GCF_015220235.1. Taxonomy (NCBI): domain Eukaryota; kingdom Metazoa; phylum Chordata; class Mammalia; order Pilosa; family Megalonychidae; genus Choloepus; species Choloepus didactylus. The sequence continues at coordinate 27,962,094 of NC_051327.1, read as the reverse complement.
AGTATCCCAGGTGGGGCTGGAGCGGGCGACACTCACCTGCGCGGCGGAGCCCGGGTCCGCGCTGCGCTGCCTGGGGAGGGGGCGGGACGAGGGGCGGGACGGGGGCGGGACGGGGGCGAGGGGCGGTAGGGGGCGGGGAGAGGGGCGGGGCGGGGCGGGGCGAGGGGCGGGGCGGGGCGGGGGCGGGGGGCGGGGTGAGGGGCGGCCCGGGCTGAACCCCCAGCCGAGGCGCGGGCCTCTCGCCCACAGGAAGAACTGCAGACCTGGGTCCTGTCCGTCTGTCCCTCCTTCACGGGGCTGCAAAGCGGACCCTGTCTGGGTGGCTCCGATGACCGCCCCTGCCCCCCATCCCTCGCTGTCCCCTCTGCCCGCAGAGGGGGTCCCTGCAGTGCTGTCCGGAGAATCTGGGGTTCTGTGCCCCCCAGGCCTGCCCAGCCCGCGGGGGAAGGGGTTAGTGGGGGCGGGGGAATACTGGGGGGATTCTCACACAGGACTCCGCTGCTGCCTTTGGGGCCAGTGTCACCCCAAAGTGAACAGGCACTTTGGGTCCTTCGGGATAGGCCCACAGAGGAGGGTCTGAGGGCACCGGAGGCAGCTGGGGGTGGGGGGGCGCATGTTTCTATGAGGTGTGCAGATGGGTCTGCTCTGGGGGGCTGCGGACCCTTGCATGGACGGTGCCCCCATTCCGGCCAGACGGGATCCCCAAACTCGGGAGTCACTCAGCCCCTCTCCCATCCTTCCCGGGGGGCCACACAGACCCCCACCCTTGCAGACACCTCCCCTGCCCCAGAGATGCCAGACCCCGCCCGAGGGGAAACGGGGTGGGAAGGAGGGAAATCGCCCCAGCCCTGGCCGCAGCCCTGTCCACATCGGCGTCCAGCCCCCCAGACCCCCAGCTGCCTGCAGGCCCCACAGGCCACGGGCGGGCAGTGCCCACTCCCCTGCTGATGAGGGCACAGCTGCCCACGAGGTGCCCTCCCCAGCGGCCTGCGCCCCAGGACCCCCCTGCCGGCTGGGGTGGGGGTTCTGCATGACGCAGGCAAACCCCCTCGGTGTACGAGATGGGGTCGCACAGCGCAGCCCGGGCTCGAGGGCAGACACCAGAAACCAGAAACCATCTAACACGGAGCTGATTTCCGACTGATAAACGCTGTTCCGGAAGCACTGGGGTGGGGAAGGGGGCATGGGGGGTGGCCCCTGAGTGGGATCCCGGCTCCAGGGAGGGTGCGGGTGGGGGGACAGGCCCTGGGCAGTGAGAACGAGGTGGTTGGAGGCCGAGGGGAGCCGCGTGGCTTGGGGGTGGGGTGGGGATTGTCCTGATTCAGGGCCCCTCGTCATCTGTGACGGGGGCTGGCTCTGAGCAGGCCTGGAGGGCCTGGCAGGAGGGGGCGGGCACGGGGCCGTGACCGAGGATGGGACAGTGACTTGTGCTCCACGCAGCCCATGGCCGGGGCAGAAGGCGCTCGGGTCCACGCACCCGAGTGGCCAGTTCTGGGGTCCGCTTTCGTGGAGCTGAGGTGCCTGCGGGGTCTGAGGGTGGTGAGCACATGGAGCCAGCACCCTGAGCCCCCTCAAGCTCACCCCGTCTTTCCCCATCTCCCCAGGGCCCCCTCTGCAGGGCATGCTGCCCCTAAGACCTTGACCTAGAGGCTGTCTCCCCTGGGGACCCTCCCACCCCAGGGAGCCAGGGGGCAAAGACCGGCCCCACCTGCAGGGTCAGTCCTGGGGGTGACTGTGAGCTGCTTCTCCTCCTGCTGGATGGGGCCCCCCACTGATGCGGGTGCACCCCATCCCGCCCTGGGCCTGGCCCCTCCCTCCTGCTCCCTGGGTCACCTCCCGAGGACGCCCCCTCACTCAAGTCCCGTCTCAGGCTCTGATTCGGGGGACCCCAGCCAGGAAGCATGTGAGCTCACCCCGGCGGGCGGGGTGGGGGGCGCCTGGTGTGCACACAAGTGTGTGCGGAGCGTGAGCAGGGCCGCGAGCCCTCCCCGTGGGCTGCCTGGGACGCGGCCTCGGGGGCAGAGGTGGGGAGTTCCCGGGGCCCTCCCTGCCCCGGCCCAGGTCCAGCAGCGAGGGGAGCACGGGGGCCCGGGGTGGCCACGTCAGGAGGGTGGGGTGCAGCCACCCCCTCCCTGGCGTACCCCAAAAAACTGGAAGCAGGACCCCATCGCACCCTCGTGCACAGATGCTCATCGCAGCCGAAAGGAGCCCACCCCCCGTCCCCTGACAGGAACGGGTCGCGCAGTAGACGCCATCCAGCCGCCAGCAGGGAGGACGCCCGACGCCCGCGCCCACTCGGTCGGCACTGACCACACACGCTGAGACAAGCCAGGCCCCGGAGGACAGACACCGGGCGACTTCATCCTCGTGAAATATCTGGTAGCAAATCGGTGGAGACAGAAACTAGATCAGCGGCTACTGGGGGAGCTGTTGCTCGGTGAGTATAAAGCCTAAATTTTGGAAATTTTTAATATTAAAAGAATTCTTATGCGGTGGTCATTTTGTGAAATCCCCGCTCATGTTCGAGTTAGCAGTGAATCTTGATTTTCACCCAGCAAATTTGTTCACCCCCCACTAGCCTGGGCGCCTTCAGCGTGGGGGCAGGCCCGGCCCGCAGCCCGCAATGCCTAGCTCCATGCCCTGCACCTGCTGCCCCCGCCACACTGCATTCTGCCTCTGACCAGCTCAGGCCCCCTCCTCCAGGCTGGCTTCCTGGGTGGTCTCCACACAGCTGCAGCCTGGTGCCCTGCCTGGACTCCAGGATCCAGCGATGGGAGCCCTGACTCCGTCAGAAGCCAGGGTCCGCAGGTGGCAAAGGACCTGGGGACCCCAGCCACTGCCCCCCCACGTGCTGAAGGCCGAGGCTGCCCACGGCTGGAATCCCACGGCTCAGAGGTGGGGCTGTCTCAGACATACCCATCACGCCGGCCAGACACGTGCCTTGTCCGAGCCCCTGGTCTCCAGTGTGTGCCAGCAGGCCCCACGGGGGGTGCCCTGGGCTTTCCGTGGCCTGGGCCATCAAATGGGGCCTGAGAGGGCCCCTCACACTGCTGGCCGGAATGGGCTGCCAGCCGGAAACCCGAGGGGGGAGGAATGGACACGCATGCCTGCCCCTCACCCAGTGGGGCTCGGAGAGGAGGGGCTCAGGCCTGGGCAGGGCACCCTGGGGACAGTGCCACAGGCTCCACCGAAACAAGCAGGCCGCTGGGCCGTGAGTCCTGGGGAGGGGCCTCCCAGCACTGGGGCCGAGCCAGGTTCTGGGGTGCCAAGAGGGGCAAGGGACTCCCGGCCCAGCAGAGTGACCCCAGTCCTGCCCCTGGACCCTGAACGTCCCTGGAGGATGGCTGGCCAAGGGCTTGCCCTCCTGGGGGTCTTGCTAGAGGGATGTGGGTTTACAGAGACACTTCGGGAGGGATTTTCCTCGGCAGGTGAACCCAGGCCGCCTCTAGGCCCGTCCCTGACGTCCCTCCCTGAGGCTGGGGCCGTGTCCGGAGCTGGCTCTGCCCCAGGGTGCGTCCCCCCTGTCCACTGACTCCTCACTGGCCCGGGTCGGGTGCAGGCCCCAGGGCCCCTCACAGCCCACAGCACCCTGGGTGCACTCACAGAGGCCTGCCACCCGCCCGTTTACAGCCAGGGAAACTGAGGACCCACGCAAGGAAGGACAAAGTTATCATAGGGTCACACGCGCTTTCTCTCCTGGGACCCCATGGTGGGGGGAGCCACGGGGCCCGTAGGGGGTGCCAGGTCCAGACCCGGTGCCCTGAGACCCTCGAGGCCACAGAACCCGCCCTGGGCTAGGGGCTGCAGGGAGCCCTGCCCCCGGGGAGGGTGCCGTCTCGCTCTGAGCAGGACCCGAAGCCCGCAGCCCCCTCCTCGCCCACTCGGCCCTGTCCACTGGCCCCCAGCCTCGGCCTGCTCAGGACCCCCCACTCCGGACCGCTCCGGGCTGGGCTGAGTTGGGCTCTGCCTTGCTCCTTCCTGACCTGTGATGGGTCAGGCACGGGCTCTGGGGCGGGGGGCTGTGACCCCATGGGTCTGGGGAGCCCTGAGCCCCGGGTGGGCTGGGCGGCATGTCTGGGTCCCTCAGAATCTGCCTCCAGGGAGCCCCTCACCTTCCCGTCCTCCTGGGTGTGGGAGACACCGAGGTCCCAGACCCCAGGCTTGGCCCTATCAGCACTCACCAGGGGGCTCTCGGGGCCACTCCTCCAGGGCCCCCACGGCCCCCGCCCCGCCCCGGCTGCCCCTCCAGCTTCGGAGTCCTCCCGCGTTCTCGGCTCCCTGAGCGGCTCGTTGGACCGGCCCCGCTGCCCTGGAACCTCCGGTGCCCTCGGGGTGGGGGTCCAGTGAGGGGCAATGGGATAGCCTGTGGGTGCTGGCTCGAGGCACACCCCAGCGTCAGGCTGGACACCCCGACACACGAACACGGGTGGCAGCGGGGATGGTGCCTGGGGCTGCGGCCACCTCCGTCTCGGCCCCTGGCTCCGAGGCTGCCCCCCGCCAGCCCCCTCCGGAGGATCAAACGAGGTGACGCCTGGGCAGAGGCTGCGCCTGGCTCAGGAGGCCGACCAGAGGCCGTCGGGAACCATAGCAACGGACAGTGACCGGCCGCTGCCCGGGGATGACGGCCGGGCCCCACCCGCCCACCGAGGGGGCCGAGTGGCCGGGACCCTTTCCAGAGCTGCGGCCTGAAGCCTGTCCCCCAACCCCAGCCAGGAGGAGCTGGGCCCCAGGCTCGGGCCCCCATGGGTATTCAAAGCCCACGGGGCTGGCTCCTGCTCACCTGGAAACACCCCAAGTCCCCAGGCTGTGGGGGCCCTGCGGCGGCACACTCTGTCCCCAGCCGGGCACAGCCCGCCCAGCTCCCCGCCCGCCCCCGAGCCGTCACCACAGCTGCTCCCCCCGCGTGCCTGGCCTCCCCCTTCCCAGGCAGCGCACCCTCGGCTCAAACGGCCCCTCCTCCAGGAAGCCCCCCAGCTGCCCTCCCCAGTGCGTCCTCCCAGACCACGGTCCTTTACGATGTCTGTGGAATGGGTGGGGCTGACGCACCCCCGCTACCCCCACCACCCGTGGGGGGCCCATGCGAGGCAGCAGGGCAGCATGGCCCCCCGACGACAACCCCTCACCGTTGACCCCCTGACAATGACCCCCAGCCTCCCGGAGGGCACTGGTTGGCCCAGCTCTGACCCTGTGTGGCAGAGAGGGAGGTGGAGCCCCGGGGGGGCACACCTGGCAGGTGAAGGAGCAGCAGGAGGCACACGCAGGGTTGTGAGTGCCTGCCCCTGGGGTGGGTGCCGGCCAGGGGACCCTCCCCCTCTCGACCGAGGCCTGAAGAGGGCACACATCTGAGTCCTAACTCCTCACCTGACAGGTGGGGAAACCAAGGCTCAGAGAGGGCAAAGGGCTGGCTGGAGCCGAGTCTCCGATGCTCAGCCGGGACCCCACTCAGGACACCCAGGGGTCCCCACGAATGGGAGGGTCCCTCAGGGGCAGGTGCCAGCCACCCGGTCCAGGATGGGGGGCCTGGGTGGGGGCTCGGTGCGGCTGGGGTCCCTCCACGCACAGACCCTGGCCACAGTGGGTCTGGGGAGAAGCCTGTGGGGTGGCAGCCACCCCCGCACTCTGCCTCCCACCTTGTTTGAGCCAGGCCTGGCGCCCGAGGGTGGCACCTGCCCCTGTGCCCGGCCGTGGCGGGTGACAGGGAGCTGTGGGGAGCGGAGGAAGGTGTGAGCCCCTGTAACTGGCAGTGCAGTCAGGGGCCGGCCATTGTCCTGCCTCACCGACAGTCCTGGGTCCAGCAAGACTCACCCGCGCCTCCGGGGGGCCGTGGCCGGCTGCAGCCCCCAGCAGCGGGAGATGGGGGTGTCAGTCCCAGCAGGTGCCCAGGCGTGGGGAGCACGGGAGGAGGGGCCTGTGAGGGCAAAGGAGGCGCCCAGGACCCCACACAGGAGCCCCCAGGGACCCCACCACCCGGCTCGGCGGCCGCCCACCCTCAGCGTCTGAGGCTGTCAGTGGGGCCTGAGCTCACAGGGGGCCTCCTACCTTGTCCGGAGGCCCCCGAGGTGTCCCGGCTGACACTGAGGACAGATGGGGGCAGCCGGGAGAAAACTCACAGACCCGAGAGCGGGGGTCCTGGCCGAGCTGCCTCAGGGGTGTCGTGGGCAGAGCGGGTCTGAGCGACCCCCAACCCCTCGGGTCCACAGGAACCGGAGCAGAGCTGGGTTCCCTGGAGGCCCCAGGGGTCCCCCCGTCCCCGCTCCTGCCAGGCTCTGGGGTGAAGCAGAGGCCTTTGCTGGGCAGCCCTTCCTGCAGGCCCCCACTGCATTGCACCCCCACTTCCAGCCTGTCGTCCGAGGCTCCCAGAACAGCCCCCTACTCGGCCTGCCTGTGTCCCTGAGGTCCCTTGACCCCCCTCCAGCCCAGACCCCCTGCAGCCCCTGACAGGCCACATGTGGCCTCGGCTGGGACTCCTGCAGTGACGGGGGGCTCACCACCCACAGGGTACCCTTCTGTTGGCTCCACCTCTCCAAGCAAGCCTGACCCTCGCCCCCACCCCGGCCCAGCTCTCGCCGTGAGGCAGTCCCCCACCCCCAAATCGGTGTGGACGGGAGAACCACCTGTGAGCTCAGTGATGGTGAGCACGGCCGGGGCTGGTTTCGGGGCCTCCTCGGGGGTCTGCTGCAGGCTCCCAGGATCCCTTGGGGGTCTCCAGCCCCTCATGTTGGCCTCCCCACCGGGGTCACGAGGAGCTGCCAGAACTGCCGTCCCTGTCCCTGCTGGCCCAGGGGCCCCTGCTGCGTGGGGACCGTGCACGTAGACCAGGCCAGAAACAGCCAGGCCAGTCCCCCATGGACAGGCCCAGGCCCCCCATGGCCCTGCTGGCCGAGGCCTCAGCCTCACCGGGCCCCCCGTGCGGGGGCCGGGCGCCGAGCTCCTCCCCGTTCCAAGGCCCTTCCCATGCTCCCTGGCACCCGAGCCCCCTGCCCTCTCCTGGCCTCCGCCCAGCACACGGCCACCCCAGACGGCCGCCTGGGGCTCCCCGCACACCCCGACCCCCCAGCCTTCCTGCCTCGGCACCGGCAGGTGGAGGCCCAGCGGGGGGCCCCAGCCCCTGCACCCAGCGCCCTGCCCCTCCCGCGGGCCCCGGCCCCCCCAGCCGTTTCCTTGCCCTGGTGGCTCTTCAAGGCCCCAGCTGGGGGCTCCTCCTGGGCGCACGGATCCCCACCCGCCACATGACGATCAAACGAGGCGGGGAGTCGAAACCAAGAGAACAAAAGGTGTGCGGAGACTCTCCGAGGGAAAGGAAATGTGGGTTCTCGAGTCGGATTTTAACAACCTTAAGGTGCGGGTCGTGGGGTCCTCTCCGGGGTAACGGCAGGGACGTGGGACAGCAGGGAAGGAGCCCGGGCGCGAGCTGAGGGCTGCGGGAGCGACGCCACTCGAGCCCACTCTCCCGGCCGAGGCGCCAGGACCGCAGGGGCCATGGGGCAGGCGGTGGGATGAAGACCACAAAACCAGCAGCACATGCGTCCTGGGTCGGACCCTCCTGAAGCAGAAGGACCCAGAAAGGTTGAAGGTCAAAGGACACAAATCTCGGCAGAGGGCCGGGCACCCGGGTCGGGTGGACGCTGCCCAGCGTGTGAGCTTTGCGGCCGCTCGGCCTCTCTGAGCCTCGGTTTCCTGCTCTGTGGAAGGAGGGCCATGCTGCACCCTCAGGAGCTGGTCTAGTGGGGGAGCCCGTGGCTGGTCACCCCGTTCTTTCCTGCTCTCCTCTTCTCCACCTCCCCTGAGCCCTGGGCTCAGACCACCTGGGAGTCTGCCCGAGGGTCCTATGACCCAACGACCCAACGACCTTATGACCCAAGAACCCTATGACGGGAAGACCCTGCAGGGGGCTCGCCAGGGTGGCCCTGGGAGGAGGAGGTGACGGCTGCCCCTCGCAGAGGTGGACAGGTCTCGACCCCACGGGTCTCTGGGGGCTCGGTGGTGCCAGTGGGTCCTGGGGCTCCAAAAATGCCTCGTTAGAACCCAAACAGGCACGGGGGCCAGAGCCTCCCCCACAGTGGGTCCCAGGCCTCTCTGCTGGCCGACAGTCCTTGGCGAGGGGCAGCCACGGTTCACCCCGCGCCTTCTAGGTGGGGTGGGGTCTTTCTCCGCACTGTGTCCCGGCCCCAATGGGAGCAGAGCTGCGAGGCCACCGGTTACCCCCGACCTGTCCCCTCACACCCGGGTCAGCTTTCCTCCGAGGTGATGGCCACGGCTGGAACACGAGGACGGCACAGGTGACCAGTGTCTCAGTGGGTCTCCGTCCCCACCCAGGGCCCTCAGGTGGGCGGGGGTCCGGTCGCCCCTGTCCACCAGCCTCAGTGCCCTCAAGGAGGGAGACTTGAGGAGGAGGGCCGGGGTCCGAGGCCGGCTGCAGCCCTGTCCTCTCCATCCTCACGCTTGACTTTTAGGGTGCTCTTAGGTTTCCAGAAAACTGAGCGGCTGGTGCAGGCCCCACCCGTCCTCCCTGCTCTCGGCCCCGAGCCATGAGCACAGACCTGGGCCCTTCCCCGCGCGGGCACTCGGAGCCGCCTCGTCCGACCCACTCACGGCCTCACCCTGCCCAGAGCAAGTCGGAAGGAGCACATTTTTCTGGATTTGTTTGCATCAATAAATGTTTAAATCAATAAAAATCCATTTGCTCCTTGGAGGTGAAGGGAATGCTCTCTGCTCTGAAATGCTCAAATTTAGGGAATCAGGAACTTATTTCATCCCGTTTTACAACTGCAAGTCAAACGCACCTGGAGACGGGGTGTCACACGGGGCCAAAAGTCATCGCTAAATCAGCACGAACCCGAAGAGCAGGAGCCCCGTGCGCGAGCAACCCCAGGCTCAGCGTCCCGAGGCCCCGGCCCCCGCCTCCCCCACCGCCTGGGCCACCGGCCGAGCCCGGGGCTGGACGGCTCACGCAGACGAGAGCCAAGCCCTGCACCCGTGACCCTCACCTGGTGTCCACCGGCCCGGCATTGCCCACTGGTTTTCAGGGGAGCCAGTTTTACGTGCAGTCTAGATTTGTGCTGCCAGCAGATCCAGGGTATACAGTCCAGGGCCCAGGCCGAGCAGGGCCCCCGAGCATCCGGCGGCCACAGTGGGTGCAGGGCCTCAACCTGCCCCTGCAGCCCCCTGGGCCCCGGGGATGCTTGTGACCCTTCCTACCAACGTGGGAGCTGGCACCCGGAGTCCAGGACCCAGAGAGTCATCGGGGAGCCCAGGAAACTGTCCCCACGGAGCTGACCAGGCAGCCCAGGGGCACATCCTACCAGGTGAACACAACCCCCCAGGTGTGGACACACCGCTGGTATAGCACACCCTCCCCTGGGTGTAGACACACCTTTCCCCAGTGTAGACACTCCATCCCTGGGTGTAGACATGCCCTCTCTGGATTCATGAAAGGACCCCACTTGTCGTGGCCCCGTCTTTCTCCCTCTTGGGTCCCAGGGCCCTGGGCCTCTTCTGCTGCCCACCCCTTGACGGCTGATGTCAGATAGGGCTCGGGGATGCCCCACACTGTGCAGCCGTCCTCGGGGGGACAGTGGACCCAGGTGGAGGCCGCAGAGCCCGTCCCCACCCCACTGGGCCTGGCCCACCCCCACCCCCACCCCCACCTCCGGGCTCCTCTCCTCTCTGTGCCCCCCGCATGCCCCAGCGTCTGGCAGACTCGCGCCCACGGCGGGGACCGGACACCAGGCCCTGCGGGGGCAGCCGTTCCGGATCCAGGAACGAGCTTTCCGCTGCCATGACTCACCGCCCCTCATGCCGGGCGCAGTGTCGCCAGGGTGACTAATGTCCGGCCTAATTCAACCCGGGGGAGGCTGAGGCCAGCGGCCATGACCAGTGGCCGAGCATCCAGCCGCCGCGTGACAAGGCCCAGGGTGCCCAGTGGGGCCCGACTCTCCTCTACCCCTAACAGCCTGCAGCAAGGGCACTGCCCCCGCCTCATAGATGGGGAAACCGAGGCCCCGGGGGCTGAGGGCTTGTTCCCAGTCACACGCTTCGGGGGCTGGGCCGGATCCAGTCCCAGGCCTCCCGCCGTGGAGATCCCTGAGTCCCAGCCTCTCATCCTCCATGGGGGGTCCCCTAAAAGCCGAGGGGGTGGGAGGCCCAGCTGATCCCCAGTGGAGAGGGAGCCCACATGGGTTGTCTCCCCTCCAGGCTGCTTGGAGGGGCTGGCATGGAGGGGGCACGGCCTTCAGGGCCCTCACCTCTGCCCAAGAGCCAGCCTGGAGCGGGCGCTTAGCTGTGGCGGGCAGCCCCACGCTCACGATGGCTTCGTGTCCCCTCAGCAGAGCCAGGCCAGGGTGGGAAGTGGGGCAGGGACCCCCATGCGGCTGGCACGTCCACGAGGCCGATAAGCAGGTTATTTGCACCTTAGCTCTGTGACCCCCCAGCTGGTTCTGGAGGGTTTGGGAGCCGCGGCCGGGCCTGGGGGCAGCCTTGACTCAGAGGCCCGGTGCCCAGTGCCCATGGACACCCCACTGCTCCCCCACATCTGCCCAGGGCTTCCTGACCGCCCCGTCCTGGACACTGAGGCTTGGCCCAGGCCTCTTCCTCGCCCCTGGGGCGGTCAGCAGCTGCCACTGCGGCGTCCTCCCCTGCAGCCCCCGGGACCCTGGCTGGTTCCCCACGGAGACCCACCGGCGTGTGCAGGCCCCGTTCCCGCGGGCTCGGTCGGCCTCTGGCGCCATCGCGTGGACACCGCGGACACTGCAGGAGGCGGGACAGGCCGTCGGGGGGCCGGGCCTGGGGGGCACAGTCACCAGACCCCGATCCCGCCCAGTCCCTGAGCCCCGTGTCCTCGCAGCTCCCTGCCTGGCCACTCTGCCAGAAGTTTCCAGGACAGCCTAGCCCTGGGCCTGCCCGAGGCCGGAGTCCGTCCTCAGACCTCCCATAGCACTGCTGGGGTCACTCGGGGACCCCTCGACTGAGAAGACACCCCAGGGCCCCACAGCCCATCCCTGCCTGCTGACCGTCCATGGGTGAGCCCTCCTCCGGGGGCAGCGCCTGATGGTCTGAGGGGCCTTGGGGTGCAGGTCGGGCACGGGGAGGAGGGTCCGCCTGGACCAGTTCACCCCTGCCCGGGCCGTGAGAGGGCCTGGGGTCCCACGTCCAGCCTGACCTCAGCAGCGGCCCCCGGGGAACGAGTCTTGGGCTACCCTCCTGCAGGCAGCTTGGCTTGCACCGTTGCCCAGGGGTGCCGGGCACAGGCTCGTCAGAGCCCGGGCACCTCAACACCCCAGCACGGCTGAACTGGGGGCCCACAAGGGAGTCACTACTACGGCCTGTGGGGCCCCCACTTCTGCTGCTTCTCGCTGACTCCCAGGACCCCAAGCCGAGGCAGCCTCCTCATGCCCCCCACCCTGGCCTCAGCTCCCCTGAGCCTGCACCCAACACGGGTCACCGAGCGAGTGGTGGGAGCCACCCTCTGATCCTGTGTTCTGAGTGGACCACACCACAGCACAGCCCCCACCCCTCCCAGGCCGGGGCCCCGATTCCGGGACTCCCAGTCGGGCCGGCTGCTGTCTCAGGGGAACAACGCAGGCGCTCGCCTCTGGGGCTCCCGGCTCAGACCCCGACCCAGGCGGGGGTGCCCCCAGGCCTCCTCCTTTCTCACATTGGGGTTTAAACCCGAGTTTCAGGCAGGACGGTCCCCGCGGCCCGAGGGGCCTGGTGGCGGGCCGGTCGCCCGCTGCTGACTCTGCCGCCAGGGCTGAGCGGACAGCCCCCCAACAGCTGGTGGGAGCCCCCCCAACGGCCTGGCCACAGCTGCTGCGGCAGCTGCCTCGAAATCCCCAAATCCCGGCAAACCGGCGGCGGCACCGAGCGAGCCCCTGGCCCAGGCCGCCCCTCGTCCTTCGCTGAACTGCCCATTGGGGCCACAGCCAGTAGGGGGTGGGTGCCCCCCAGCACCCCGAGATGCTGGGGGTGTGCACCTGGGTCCCCCTGTGTGGACGAGGGTCTGCAGACACTTTTCAGCAGAGAGAGGAGTGGGGACGTTGGCTGGGTTTGACGCCCCAGCCCGGGCGGGGACCCGTCAGGCCGCCTGGAGGGTCCGGGGCACCCGTAGTCCTGCCTGTGGTGACGGGACCCCCAGGACCCCTGTGCCAGCTATGGGTGGGGCTGGCGGGTGAGGGGTTCGGTGGACCCCCGGTAGCTGCCTTGCCTGGCGTCGTGGTTGCGACTCACTGCGGCTCTGCTGGCCAGGGGGGCCCAAGCCTCAGAGAGCACGAGGAGCTGGGGTCCCCTCAGCCCGGCCCTGCCCGTGCCCCTTGCCTTCTGCAGCCCCGGACGTGCCCACAGGTTTGCAGGTGTCACCTCGGGAGAGGCACTGCTGTCCCTGGGGCTGGGGTGGCTGTGGTCACTGCTCGGGGACTCAGGGCCCGAGGGGCAGCGGGATCCCCAGGGTGGGGGTGGCCCCAGGACCAGCGTGTGCTGCCCGCCAGCTCCGCCGACACCCCGTCTTCATGTGGCCCCACTCACAGGAGATGCTGGTCTCAGGTGGGGGTCAGCCCTGGGCTCCCAGAAGGGATCAGTCTGGGGGTGCTGGGGGGGGTGGTCTGGGGCCGCAGCCCCCCGTGTGCCCCCCACCAGCCGCTGCCCCCCCCAGGCATCTGCAGCCGCAGAAACCGATCCCGGGCGGCCCCCGGGTCCCCAGCCTCCGGCCCAGCTGCTGCTGGGGGGGCCGCGTCTGTCCTTGGGGCGAACAGCTGCATGGCCGGAAGCCCCCCCCAACCCGGAGCAGGTGGGCTCCGGGGCTAGGCCCAGCCCGCCAAGCCGGTCCCAGGGGTACGGCCCCTTGCCCTTGTCTGCCAGGTGGGGGAGGCCCTGGGCAGGGCTGGGCAGGGGGACCCCAGTTGGGGGGGCCGCTCCCTCCCTCCCACAGCGCCTGGCGCCCCCCCCCCACTCCCCTCTTCCCCACCCAGCAAATTCCTGACCCCCCTCCCGACATGGCCAGGGCCCTCCCTCGAGGCCCCGCTGCCCACACCGGCCTCGCCGACCCCCAACCCCGTCCCCACCGTCGACCCACCCCCACCCCGACCTGGAGACAGCATGGCCAGCAGGCCCCAGCCAGGGACGGGGCCACTGTGGACGCTTGCCTGCTGGGCTGCAGGCCCCTCTACGGCCCCTGCCCACCCCAACCCACCCTCACCCCCGGCCCCTGCTCCGATCCCTGGCCTCCCTCGGCCCTACACCCCCACTGTCCCCCCAAACCTCACCCCCATCCCCCTGCTCCATCCCCCGCCCCTCGTGCCCCCCGGCCCCCCACGCCAGTCCCCACCGCCCCCAGCCCTGGGCCCTGACGCCCTCTGCGGCTCCTCCAGGCCTCGGCACCCCCCCCACCTGGGGCGCCCTGACCCCACCACTGCTCCTCAGCCCTGCCCGGACCCCTCACCCCCGGACGTGCGGTGGCCTTCTGGACGCGTTCCCACCACCGTCCGGAGCCGACCCTCCCCTCCTGGGGCCCTCGGGGACCCCCGCCTGCGCGAGGCCCCACGTCGTCACGCCCCAGAGCCCAGGGCCCAGCTCCCCCAGGTGGACGGCGAGGTCCCGAGGGGAGGCCTGGCTGCCCGGTCCCGCCTGGGCACCCCACAGTGCCCCACTGCCTCCCCACGTCGGCAGGACCCTCGCCCCGGCCGACCTCCGGCTGCCCTCTCAGACCCCCCGGGGCAGTGGGGCCTCAGGGGGTGTGGCTGCCCGTGCCTCGGCTTGAACTGAATCGTAGCTGACGCGCTCGGGGGTCCCGGGGAGGGGGGCCGGGCCCTGGGAGTCTGGCTCCGGGGGGTCCCACCAGCAGCCTCTCCAGGTGGGAGAGTTTCCATCCCCAGCTGAGCCCCGGGCAAGGGACACAAACGGGAAACCGAGGCCAGAGCCCATGGGGAGGGGGTGTCCCAGCTCCCCCAGGGCAAGGGAAGATGAGGGAGGCCCCAACATCCAGCCCCCCAGCCCCAAGGGTGAGCGGTGGCTCCAGGCACAGGGTCCCCCTGGAGAGTGCAGAGCTGGGTGCCGCCTTCCAGGAGCGGGGACGAGGGGCCAGCAGAGCGGACGGCTCCCTCCTGGGGTCGGCCGGGGAGGGTCTGCAGGGCTGTGGGCTTGATGGGTGACGGCGCAGGAGTGCGATCTGTGGGCGCACACGTGTCGAGCAGCCGGCACCCCCGGCTGAGGGGCAGGTCAGCCAGGCCACCTCCGACTCCCGGCCCGACCCTCTCCAGACCCCTCCTCGGGGGCCCAGACATGTGACCAGGCCGACGCGCTCTCCGGGGACCCCTGCCCCCTGCCCCAGGCTCAGGGGGTGCTCGGGGGCAAAGCCTCAGCCGTGACACTGACCCTCACATGTCCGACGCCCCCGGACCCCTGCCACTGGGATGGCTGCCTTTTCAGGGGAGCCCCCATCCTGACCTGGCACCTTTAGGAAGACCCCAAAGAAGAGTGGGCCCTCATTATGCACCCACTCTGTGCTGCCCACTCGACGCGTCCCGTCTCGGTCTTGGCAGCTGACGGAGATCCCCCTGCAGAAAAGGGGTGAGGCTCTGAGAGGAACATCCATTTAACACTCTCGGGGGCTCCCCTCACACCCAGACGGGTCCCTGGAGCTCGTGCGGATGTGTGCGAACATTCCCTGTACAACCCACCCAGGAGGTGCCAGAGGAGGAGCCTGAGGTCCAGGGAGGCCCACACCCCACACCTGGTCCCAGGGCCCCCTGGCAGGCAGGGAAGCTGAGCCCTCAAGCCACTTGCTTTGCCCCCGGCCCTGAAGCTGGGGTGGACGTAGCTGCCGGCCACCCCCACACCCTGCAGGGCAGCCCTCCCCAGGGAGAGCCCCTAGGTGAGCCCCAACCTCTCTGAGCCCTGAGTCCTTGCCTGCCAGATGGGCCACAGTGGCCAAGGCACAGGCTGTCCTGGGGTGAGCACAGCACTGGGTGAGGGGACCACATGTGGCGGGGGCTCCCCCAGATGGCTGAGATCCCAGCAGGTCCCCCCTTCCCTACAGGGCCACAGGACGGGGCCTGGCTGCTGCAAGGACACCCCACGGCCCTTTGGGAACGGGGCCTTGTAGCCGGCCCGAGAGCCACGGTCAACTCCGGAACACGGGATGTGGGCAGCCAGGAAGCCCTTCCCGCCCCCACTTGGGCCTGAGGCACCAACGCATCACACTCGGGGCGCTGGGAAGTTTTAAGTATTGATTGCATTTAAAAATTTCCAAATTTCCAACGTTCACCGTCTGTGCCCACCAGGCAGCGCCTCCCCCACCCCCGCCCCGGCCACCTCGGACCTGCTGCCCGTCTCGAGGAATTTGCTTTCTGAGGAGCTCACGTAAGCGACACGATAAAATAAGTGGCCTTCTGCGTCTGTCCTGCTTGCCCGGCTCGGCCCGGTGCTCCGCGTCCATCCGTGTTGTGCCGGAACCCGGGTCCCTTCACGGCCGAGCTCGGACCCCTCGGCCCGCAGCCAGGTCAGAATCCGGGGGCTCTAGGGACACGGTTCCGGGCGTGGACACGCGTCCCCCAGGCCCGAGCAACACCCAAGCTTCCCGCTTAGGCTCACGCGTCCTGGAGGCGATTCTAGGGGTGCCGGGTGGTGCTCCCAGTCCGCCTCCCCGAGCGGCCTGCATGGTGGGGGACCCACGGCTAGGCCGCACCCTCGGCCACCCACTTAACTGATTCATTCCTGATCTCCTCCCACCCTTGTGGGGCTCCAGGAGGAAGCCCTTGGCCTAGTGGGGCCCTGGGGGGCCTCCTCTGTCTGCCAGGCTGGGGGGGTCAGCTGTGCCCCTGTGCCAGATGTGGGCCCGGCTCAGGTGGGAAAGAATCGGGGCTCACCCTCACGGGCCCTGAGCTCGCCCTGAGCGCTCCCCACTCCCGCCCAGGACCCACTTGAAACTCCAAAGGCTCATGAGGCAAAAGCAGAAACGCCGCTCAGTAGCCCCAGTGAAAAGTGCAAGTGCCTGGGCTGTGTCACTGGGACGACAGCTTCAGGCACGGCTGGACCCAGGTGCTCAGCTCTCCTGCCTGCCCCACTGCTCGGCTTGGCTCCTCTGTGCCTTCTCTCTACTACGGAGGACGGACTCCCTCATGTGCCTGGGACAGAAGGCCCTGTCCCTCCTTTGTCCGGCTCAGGGACGGCTCAGGCTGGCCCTGTGGGGTCCCAGGCCACAACCCGAGAGGTTGGGAGAAGGGACCCTGTGATAACTCCCCCTGCCCTCCCCATGGAGCCCGGGTGCCCAGGGGAGAGTGGCCACCTGTCCCTGCAGGGGCTTGTGGGGTCTGAGGCTTGAAGGCACTTTCCCTGCCACCAGCAGCTGAAGAGCAAGGCCTGGGCACGTTATTTACAGTCTGCTTCCTGCCTGCCCCTGGGACCCCCAGCCTTGCCATGATGAGGAGGATGTGGTCCGGGGCCAGGCACAGCCACGCACGGATGGCAGCTGTGGGCTCCCAGGAGTGGATACCAGCCATGGACTCTCAGGAGTGGAAGGTGACCTGGGCTCCAGGCCCGGCCGCGGCTCATTGCCACCCCCGGGAAGGCTGCCCCTGGCACTGGGCTCTGCTGGTCACCCACCCTCGGGCAGGCAGGGGTGGGGCGGGAAACTCACGGCAGGGGCGGCCAGCCCTCCTGGCTCCGTGCCGCCCAGCCAGGGCAGCCGCCCCACACGACGGGGCTCTGAGCCCAGGGAGGGCCGAGAGGCGCCGCCCGCCTGCCCCCCGCCCCTGCCCGCCACTCACAAGGGCCTCTTTGTGCGGCTGTGGGCAGCAGGTGGCTGCCCGGTCCCACATGGAGGCCCTGCCGCCAGCCGCGCGCGCGGAGGAGGGCACCGCAGGGCGGGGGGCACGGGCGGGCCGGGCGGGGGCCTGGGTGGGAAGGCGCGTGCCCCCCAGCTCCTGCCACTCCTGCCTGGCCATGGTGGGGTCTGCAGCCCATCGGCATGTGGTGAGGGCCCCCACCCCGCCGTGTTCAGGACACCAACGCCAGCACCGTGAGCTGGGCAGTGCCCGGGGCTGTGAACCGAGAGCAGCCCCCAGGGAGGCTTCCTGGAGGTGGTGAGGGGCAGGCTGGGCCAGGAGCAGCAGCCCGGGCGGCTGGGCGGGGAGCGGGCAGGGAGGCCCCCAGAGCCTGTCAAGGCGGGGGACAGATGGGCAGGGGTCTGCCCGGAGATGTGCCACCGCGGGCTGTTGTCGTTCAGAACCTCGCTCCTCCCGACCCCAAGTCACAAACCCGAGAGCCCCCTGCCGCCCCCCACCCGCCCCCTCAGAGATGCCCCTCCCCAGTGAGCTGGACGAAGCCCCAGCCTCCTGGCAGCTGGTGGGGATGGAGCCCAAAGGGGGGCCTTGGCTGCCTTCCTTGACCCCAGCTCCCCCCACCCCTGCTGGGGGGCTCAGCGCCGGCCTGTGCCCGAAACCAGCCCGTCACCCGGGGCAGCCTGCCGGCCCCTGGCAGCCCCGGTCAGGAGCCCCAGAGGCCCCCCAGCTGCCCTCAGCCCCACTGGCCGGCAGGAGCCCATGGCTGTGCCAAGCTCCCTCCCTGTCGCGGCACCGGGTGAGGACAGCTGGAACCCGCCAGGGTGGCCGGACGGTCAGACGGGCCTCGGGGCCGGGCCCCCTGCGTATCCCTGGTGGGCAAGGGCAGCTGTGTCCCCTGTGCCAACCAGGCCTCGGCGCAGTCGCCTTCCAGAGACGAGGTTTTGAATGGAGGCCGGCTTGGTGCACAGCAGGGCCCGAGGAAAATCCCGCTGCCCCCGGGATGGGGTGGGGGTGGGTCCTGCACGCATCAGGGGCTGGGCCTTGGGTGGCTCCGGCGTCCCCCGAGGAGCCCTGGGACAGCCTGTCCGTCGCCGGCTCCTGGCTCCCCCTCCCTGAGCGGCCGACCAGGGCGGGTCCCGCAGGGCCCAGGGCCAGCCACCCGGCTCCAGCGCTTGTGCTCCCGGCTCCTGGACCGGCCACCCCGGGCTCCGAGCACAGCCAGCATGGGCCCGACACCCCCAGGCGCCCCCGGTGTGGAACGGCCGGACACCCTGCCCGAGGCTGGGCCACACCGGACGCGCCTGGCCCGGGAGAGAAGCGCCTGGTTCCCCGGGGCCAGCGCAGGCTCCCTCCCTCCCGCCTCGCCCTGTGGACTCTCGTCACCGAGCCTCGGACCAGGAGGGACGGAATCACGTCCCAGAGCCGCCCAGCCCCAGCTCGCTCCCCAGGCCTGGCCGGAGTCTGGATTTCCCCCGACTCAGTGACCCACCCTTGGGCACCCAGGGCAGGGAGAGGCCTGATGGGGAGGCAGGGGCACCTGGAACCGGGGGGACCCCGCGGTCACCTGGCTTCTCTCACGAGGGTTCGGCCAGAACACGGCACAGATCAGCTCTCCCCCGGCTCCCCCGACGGCCAATCTGGACACGGATTGAACCAGAAGACCGGAGTTGGCGGAGCAGAGCCGCCCACCACAGCCCGGCCTCCCACCCGCCAGGCCCTGCAGCTCCGGGGCAGAGGTGGGGGGCAGACACCCCCGGGAGCCAAGGGCCCCCTCCCACCCTGTCCTTCCCACCCCAGCTGCCCTGTCCCCGGCCACTGCACAGGGCTGGCACAGAGGCTCCCCCCAGGCGGGTCTGGGGAGCTGCCCGGCCCCTCCCTGCTGGCTTGCAGGGGGCACTGGTCACCTCTGGGGACCCTGTGTCTGTCCCTGAGACCATTTTTCAGCCCAGCCTCCTGGGTGGACGTCCGGGTCCAGTGGCCACAGGTCAGGGAGGGCTGGTCAGCCCGCCTGCTCCCCCCGCTCTCCCCCCGCTCCCCCTCTGCTCCCCGTCTGCTCGCGGAGCCTGCTTGTGGATTTGCATTGGAGTTTTGTGCACTCGGGTGCTACACATCCAGGTTTGTCACCCACATTCCCGTGGTGCACCCGGAGGCTCCCCTGCGGAGCGTCCCCTGAAGCCATCGCATCTCACGCCCACACTGGGCCACCACCCCAGTTCCAAGGCCAGATTTAAAAAATGCTCTGTTAGGTGCAGGATTCTGCTTTGGGGTGAAGAGGCTGGGATGGACGGACATCTGTGGGGTGGGGTGGCAGCATCAGGAAACCTCATGTCTGTGTCTTGAGGTGCAGTTGCTGCCAGGCCCTGACAGGGAGGGCCGCAGAGACTGGCTCAGGCACTGGGGCTCCACAGGAAGCGGAAGGAGCGGTGGGGGCGTTTGCAGGGGGGTGGTCTCAGGAAGGCACAGGCTGGGGCGACAGGTGGACATGCGGGAAGCCAGGCTGTGCGGCGAGGGGGCCGACTGGGGCCTGAGTCGGCACAGCCCTAGCAGGGGCTCCCCCACAGGCCTCTGGGTTAAATTTGACCCCACAGGGGATGTGCCTGGAGGTGGGGGACTCAGTGCCGCTGCTGTCCCCACCCCGAGGCCCATACCTCCTGCTTCTCCACCACGTGCTCCCCGACTCCCTCCTCCCTCCCCTGCTGCCCCGGGATTCCTCTGCCCCAGAGCCTTGCACGTGGCTCTGACTTCTCCATCAGACCTGGACACAGAGGCCATCTCCTCCAAGAAGCCCTCCCTGACCACTCGTGCCCGCCCGTCACGTGTCCCTCGGAAAGGAGCCTGCCTGGCCCGACTCTGAGCCACAAGCTCCGAGAAGGCGGGTGGGACCACAGAGCTCGTCTTGCAGAGTGCATCAGGGAACAAATGACCATCGGAATCCCCGGCTAAGGCTGAAAGTAGAGAACCAGCCATGTGGACATGCGATCCGCCAGCATCTGGTGCACAATTCTTTTCACCGCATTAGCCAGCTGTTTTGGAGTCACGCATAACCCGGCTGATTACGTTCATTTCCGTAGGTCGATTCGAGGTGATGGGACGGGACAGTGCTCAGTAACAGACCTCGCGGGCCGGGAACTCTGCGTATTGGGGATCAGCAGGGAAACATGGGTTGTACCCTAAGTGCCATGGGACAGCTCCGGCCGCGAAAGAGATGCAGTTAGATCCCCGCCTCGTGGATGCGCACAAACAGATCGCACGTGGGCTGAAGACACTAACCCCAAAAATTCAGGCTTCTAAGAACTCGAGGGAGATGAAAGCTAAGAGTTTAACAAGCTTGAGATGGGGGATCTTTGCGAAGTAGGCCGCCAAGACTGGAAATCATCGTGGTGGTTTGGAGCTTTGTGTGCACTTTCTCTGAGCCCCTCCCTGGGGCGCAGACACTCTGGGCGGGAGCTTGTGAGTAGGTTGTGTCAGTCAAGATGTGACCCACTGGTCAGGGCAGGTCTTGAGCCTTTACTGGAGCCCTTTATGAGAGGATAAAAGGACAGAAGAAGCCGAGGTGGGGGGGACCCCCCAGGGGAGACAAGCAAGGACTCACAGGAGCTAAGAGAGCCACTGACACCAGAACCAGGAGAGAAGGACCTGCAGATGCCACCATGAGCCTTCCCAGGTGACCGAGGAGCCCGGGGTCCAGCCCCTCCCCAGAGTCCAGGTACCCTCTTGCTGATGCCCCCATCGGGACATTTCCACGGCCTTAGAACCGCAAATTGTCAGTTAATAAATCCCCATTGTAAAAGCCGACCCATTTCTGGTAAACTGCATTCCAGCAGCTTTAGCAAACCGAAACACTCATGGAGGAAAAGACTGACGTTGTCCGCTTTCTAAATCTATTACGTATCTAAAACTGCTGTACAGCAACATGCACTGAGCCAGGTTTAAAAATGACAACAAACGGTGCGGCAGGTGGGGATATTTCTCTCCCACGCGGGAAAGGCTGCCCGCGCGGTGGTGCCGACCCCAGCTCCGGGGTCCCGGCCAGGCGAGCTCCACCTCAGGAGGCAAAACGCACCGCGGTGCGGAGGAGGTTTTGCCCAGCCACTGGGACGTGTTTTTCCCGGGCTGTTGCACTGGGGTCACCTCCACTGACGAACGGTCCCAGCAACGGGGAGAGGACCTAGCTTTGATTGCAGGGAGGTCCTTGAGCAGGGCCGATGGGCCTGGGACCCCCTGAGGGTGGGGGTCCTCAGCGGTCAGCATTTCTCAGACCATGGTGTGTGTGGGTGGGGGGTCTCCCTGGAGCTCGGGGTGCAGGTGAAGTTCGGATCATCATCCCCTGCTCTGTTCAAGACAAGTGACCGTCACCCTGCACTGGGCAGCCAAGGGACGGGCACAAACTAGTGGGCGAAGCAGGGCTGGGAGGTGGTCTCAGGAGGGCCCTTCCACCTGCTTCCTGTGAAGCCGGAGCCCCCCAGGCGGTGGTTTAGGGCCCTGAGATGGAAAAGGGACGCACTGAGGTGAGGGTCCGCCTCCAAGGGCCCGGGGAGCCGCATGGTGGGGGGGCCCCGAGCTGGACACGGGCTCCTGGGGCGGCCGACTGCTCGGCAGCTTCCTGTCAGGTAAGGAAGGAAGGGAGGCACGGGCTGAGCCGGGGGAGCCCAGGCTGCACCCCGTCTGCCGTGGCAGGGTGTCCTTGGGGAGGGACCAGCTCTGAGGTTGCCGCAAGCCAGGGGCCCCGGTGCCACCACATCGGGCGGGAGGACAGGCCATGGGCAAGCCCACCTGGAGTCCCCGGAGCTCGGAAATCTCGGCCCCGGGTCAGGTGTCAGGACCTGCCTGATTTTCACGCAGGGCCAAGACGGGGGCGGGAGGCTACCCTCCGTGTCACGAAGAGTCGCTCCCAGGCAGCGGCAGGGAGAGATGCGCCCCGTGTGTGGGCTGGGGCTGGGGGCTGCTGTCCCTGGACTGAGGCACTGACCCCTGCCCGGCTGGGGGCTTTGGCAGCGGCGCAGCCTCTGCTGCAGGGAAGGAGCACGTGCCCCTCAGAGAGGCAGGCTCCAAGGCTGGAAGGGGACATCGCTTGCAAAAAGGCCAGTCCTAGAAGGCTGTGGACCATTTGACTCCAACTGTTCGATGCTCCGGAAATGGCAAAACGGCTGGTGAAAAGTCTGTGGGCCTCAGCGGCTCAGGGGCTGGGCGGGGGGCGCGGGGATTTTAGGGTGATGGTGCCATCGTCCTGGGTACTGACCCCAAGTGTCCGTCAGAACCCACAGAACCGTACTGCCAAGAGGAGCCCTGGGGAGCTGCGGCTCTACTGACTAATAACGATCGATGCCGGGTCATCAGTGGTGACAAATGCACCCACTGACGCACCTGGTCGCTGACGGGAACCTGTGTGTGTGGGATGCCAGGAGCACCTGCCCTTGCCACGCAATTTTTTTTTTTTGCACACCTGTCCCTGCTCCACAAGAAACTAACCCAGCTGGGCCTGAGGGCTGTGAGCCCTGCCTGGCTTTGGTGGTGGCCTTGGCAGCCCCCAGGACCCCCCGTGGCCAGGCGGGCTCCTGGTGGGGGGACAGTGAGATGCTTCATGGACTTGGCCGGAAGTGGGGTCCTTGGAGAGTTCCGGCCCAGCCCTGAGTGTGCTGGGTTTTCTCCTGTCTGCTGAGGGCACCGAGGCCACGGGGCGCAGGGCACAGCTGGAGGGACCCCGGCCTCGGCGAGGACACATGGCCGGGGGGTGGGGCAGCAGAGGGAGTGGGACCACTGACACCTCGTCCCTGCAGAGCAGCCCTGAGCCGGGCTGGTGTCCCTGAGCCGGGCAGCCTGATGTCAAGAGAGCAAGTGTCACGGGGAAACGGGGCAGAAGTCACCCGTGCCTGACCCCGCCCGGGGGGCAGAGCCCTGCAGAGGCCACACGCTCCCCCGAGATGGGCACGGGCAGCGGGAGGAGAGGGGCAGCGCGGCCGGTCCCTGCCCAGCCCCAGCCCGGGGTGCCGAGGCCCCCGCCCCGCGGCCCCCACACACCTCCCCACGCTTCCCCGCTTTTTTAAATTGGGTGACGTTTATATAGCACAGAGTCCCCCATTTTCACTGTTTGTGTCTAGTTCAGTGTCATTGGTGACAGCCCCAGTGTTGTGCCACCATCACCATCTTTTCCAAAACTTGGGCCAGAGATTATTTTTTAATTTTTAAGAATGATTGATTGATTTTTAATCGTAAAATGTATGTAAGAATCACTTCAGCCATTTCCAGCGGACGGCTCTGGAGCAGGAACCACACTGATCAGACCGCGCAGCCCTCGCCGCCCACTCCGAGACGGTTTCCGTGCCCCCAACCAGGCCTCAGACCCGAGCAGCGACTCCCCGGCCCCCCCAGCCCTGCCCCCACCCACCCCCCGCTTCCTGTCCACGAACTTGCTGACCCACGAATCCCACTCGGGGAGCCCCTCGCCGTGTGTCCTGTGTGGTCCGGCGCGTTTCTCTCAGCGTGAAGGGTCTGTCTGGAGGACTGGGGGTCTGCGGGGCCCCCGTGTCTCAGCGCCGCACTGTCCTGTGTCCCTGTGGCCGCCATGGCTGTCCACCTGCTGGGGTCACTCTGGTTGGTGCAGCAATGCCAGGTCCCGGCTTCCAACCCCATGAGCTCGTGAACACCCCTGCGCCCGCAGCCCGCCGGGACCCAGCCCGGAATCTGCGTCTCTCCGCGGGGGCCACTGACCACGGGGGCTGCAGGCCGAGGGCCCGGCGGTCATCCTGGCCGGTCACATCGGTGGCCGCCAGCAGCTGCCGCAAGTCTCCAGAGCAAATCTGAGGCGGCACCAAATGCTGTTTGATCCGAGGCCGCAGCTTCTCGGCAGCTCTCAGCAGAGAACCGTTTCCATACACCTGGGTCCCCTTTGCAGGCTGGGGGCAGCTCAGCAGAAGGTGTGCCGGAACTTTCCTTTGCTTCCTTCACCCTCACAGCTGCCCCCCACCCTGCCTGAGCTCTGTCTACCGGCCGGCTCCTCCCGGCCCCCCAGGCCTGTCGCCTCGTCACCCCGTCTCCCCAGGGGTCCCCAGCGTCCTCTCCTGCCCACTCCACAGGGCCCAGCTGTGAGCGCCGTAGCAACCGAAACCCCCAGGCTTCCTCCCGTGCCCCCCCACCCAGCCTCCCCATGGGACCCCAACCCAGGTCCTAGAACAGTTTCTCCCCCAGAGCCGACCAGAGCCAAAGACACTGCCTACGGCCGACACCACCCCAGGCACGGAGGGAGAGCCAGGCCTGGTCCCTGCCTCGCTCGAGCTCCCAGGAATCAGGGCCCGGGGGAGGACAGCACCCAGAGAAGGAGCATGGAGACGGCTGGGGGAGCTGGGGGACCCTCTGGGGAAGGTGGGGAGCCCTTGGGGCTGAGGGGGCTGAGCCCTGGGCGGAGACCCCTGGCCATCACGCCATCAGCCGGGGCTGGGCCGGGAACCTGGGACACAGGCCTCGCGGAGACCCCAGCAGTCCCAGCGACCCCGCTGGGGATTTTCAAGCTGGCGCCCAGGCTGGGTTTTCTGGCCTGGCCTCGTCCCCACTGGGCTCAGCTGTCCCTGCCGCCACCACTTCCCTAATTACAGGCTGGGCCTGGCTATCGGCTCTGACGCTGTTTCCAGGCTCTTGCTTGGGCCCCACGGGGCGGCGGCTGCCCCAGCGATCACGTCCGCTGTCCCCACCGCCCCCGCAGAGCCCTTGCTTGGCCTCCCAAGAGGCCCCAGCCCAGGCTCCCACGGCCCCAAGGCGCCCTGAGGGGCGATGCCGTTCTCGGGACAGAGCGGGCTTCTGTCAGACCCGGGTTCGCTCCCCGGCTCTGCTACTGCCCTGGGATGGTGACGGAGAGACGCAGACTCTCTGAGTGTCCGTGTCCACGTGTGAAGCAGGAATTACAGTAACCTCACCTCTCAGGGCTGCTGGGAGGGCTGGAGATGAGGGTGTGGGCGGTGGCAGCCCCCGTGGTTCGTGAGGCAGCTCCTGCCCGGCCCGTCCGGGTCTTGGGCCGGGGAACTCGCTCAGCAGAACGTGGCTGCGAAGACCTCTGACTCCACAACTGGCGGCTGGGGCTGAACTCAGCTCTGCTGCATCCTGGCACTGACACGGGGCACCTCACTCAGCCTCTCTGCCTCAGTTTCCCCACTTGCAAAGGAAAGGCCGGCATCACGTACCCTAGAGGGCTCGTGAGTGAACTCTCGGCACTGGGACCTCGTTGGAGCTTTAGGGACCCAGGACCGTGGTGTCCAGAGGGTGGGCAGAGGCCCAGACACAGCCCGGAGCAACTTCAGGGCTCCACAGAGGTGCGTGTTCTCTAATGAGCATGTGTTTCTTTAATAATAAATTTTAACAACTTTGTGCAAAAGAGAACAACACGAATAAGACCGGAGACAATTCTGAGTCCTGCCCTTGAAGCCAAAGCCCACCTGGCTCTCACTCGGCACCCTGAGAGGAGTGTGGGAACTGGCTGTGCAGCTCCCAGCTCTGTCCTGCTGCCCCAAAGGCCACAAGGGTCACGGGTGAAGTCCTGGATCCAGGCCACTTCTCCCTTCACTGTTGGAAGAACTAGTCCTTGTATCTCAGGTGTGGTCTGCTGTCACCCAGGATGAGTCTACACACAGAAGTGTTGACTGAGCCCTGTTCCCCGTGAAAATTGTGAGCAGAAGGAAGAGTCAAGTGCCATCATGAGGGCTTGAAAACCAGGCTTCTGACTGGGTAGACCTGGGCTAAAGTCAGCTCTCCCACCGACGACATCCATCTCCACCCTGTGGCCCAGCACCCACCCACCCACGGGGCCGTGGTGGAGAACGGCTGACAGCATCAATGTGCTGATCCCTCTGTTCGCTTCATGAGGACTAACCCTCATCGTGACGGATGGACAGCTGCACAGAAGGACACCTGCCCTTCCACCGTTGACCCTCCTGACCTGCACCCTGACCCTTCCCCTCCATGTCTACCGCCCCCACCCCGAGCAGCTCCGGGAGCCCTGGTGAGCCGGTGACCACGCACACGGGAGAGGCCGCCCGGGCCCAGGGGTGGGACGGGGCTGACGGAGGCCACGCAGCTGGTCCTGGCTCGGCCAGAGCTGCCCGCGGGGCCCCGGGAGCGTCAGGAGGAGCGGGGCCCCCACCCCGGGCCAGCGGCCAGTGCTTCCAGGGGCTTCGGCTCCTTTCGGTCACGGGCAGTAACCAGAAATTACTGAAGGAAACCCACAAGTGACTACATAATCATCCCAAATCCCCAAAACCGCGAGCAAGCCCAGTGCCACGGGCAGGGGGCCACCGTCGTGGGCAGATCCGTCTCGGGGGTTTCTGGAAGCCGCCCCCCCAGCCCCTGCCTCTCCCGCCCCCTTCGTTCCCGGCTGCCTTCTAATTTCAGGCGACCCCAGGCTTCCTGCAGGAAGTGGGGGCTCTCCCCGAGATGGGGGTGCTGGGGGGAGCCCCCTAATTATACGTGTGCAGGGGATGTTCGGCCGCAGGAAACGGGCAGATAACCCGCTGGGGGACGTGGCGGGCGCTGTGGACGCACCATCTGAAGCAAATCACGGCCGCAGGGTGCCTTCCGCTGCGAGTCCCGTCGGCGGGCGTCCCAGCCCCCGGCTCCAGCCTTCCCAGCTGCCGGGTGCCCGCTCGGCTGCCCTGACTACCAGGAAAGGACGGCCGCTGAGGTTCCCGGGGACCCCCAGGTCTGAGCCCCCCGAGGCCATGGCCAGGTCAGCACCAGCAGCCCGGGGGGTGGTGGGCGAGGGGCTGGGGCCAGAGGACAGGCGTGGCTGACCTCAGGGGCCCAGGGACCCAGGGCGGCAGGAGGCACTCCTGGGGCAGAGCTCGTGACCCGGAGGGTGTGGTGGGGTCCACTGGGGTGGGGGCCCCAGAGCCACGGGGCGAGACCCTGGAAAAGCTGCACATCCCTCCCCGCCCCTTCCAGAGCCCCCAGAAGCCCAGGCCACACCCCAGCCAGGGCGCCCCAGACCCCCGAGGGTTCCCCCACGGCCAGGCAGCTGCCCCGGGACCAGGTGACAGCTGGGCACACCTGGCATGTCCACTCGGCCACCCCTGCGAGCCTTGGCACGGGCGCCCCTCCCCCCAGGAAGCCCCCTCGGCCCCCCAGGTTCCCGCTCACGTCCACCCACGCAGCAGCTGCCCCTCCTCGGCCGCCCGGCCCAGGGGCCACCCCCGCCCTGCTCCTTCCACCCCCACAGACTCTGGACTGGCGGATCCGGGGGGTACCCGCCCCTCTCCCCCCGCCCTGGCGCAGCCTCCCGTGTCCTCGCAGGCCGAGCGACCACGTTTCTGTAAACTGGGGGCATCCTCGGCTGCAGGGGGGAGTCACAGGCTGGGCCTGCCCGGGGCCCCGTGGCAGTGGCCGGGCTGCCTGGCTGCTGGGGGAGGGGGCCCTGTGCTGGGAGGGGCCGGGGGCCTTGCTGGGGCCACCTCCCCCCACTCACCAATTCATCATTCACCAAGGCCGAGACCAGAGAGATGGACGGACGGACGGATGGACGGATGGATGCATGGACAGATGGATGGACGGATGGACAGATAGATAGATGGATAAATGGGTGGATGAGCAGATGGATAGATGGTTGGATGGACAGATGGATGGATGGATGGATGAGTGGGTGGGTGGGTGGATGGATGGATGGACGGATGGATGGACAGACAGATGGATGGATAGCTGGAGAGATGGATAAATGGGTGGATGAGCAGATGGACAGATGGTTGGATGGACAGATGGATGGATGGATGAATGAGTGGGTGGGTGGGTGGATGGACAGATGGACAGATGGACGGATGGGTGGATGGATGGACAGGTGGACGGATGGATGGATGAGTGGGTGGGTCGGTGGATGGAAAGATGGACGGATGGATGGACAGATGGATGGTTAGACAGATGGATGACCAGTGTCCCTGGTGATGATCACCTCCCCTAAGCTCAGTCAGGCCTCAGCGTGTGGACAGAGGACGCTCTGAGTGTGCAAACCACGGTCAGCTCTGGGCCCCTCCGATGGGTCCGGCCGGCTGTGACCGCCTCGGTCAGGAAGGACTGGGCGTTGCTCGGCGAGGAAGCAGCCCCCACTCTCGGCAGCGAGTTCCACTCCGGCTCCCGGACATGCCGCGGGAGGTGGAGGAGGCGACGGGGAAGCCACCGTCCCGGGGGTCCTGCCCTCGCTGCTGAGCATCCATCTGGGAAAGGGCACCTGTCACTGCATTGGCCAGAATCCGTCACGGGCCCCACCCAGGCACGGGGGGCACGAGGACCCCCGTCCCTCAGGCCCAGAGGCAGTAGCAGGAGTGGGACATCTCAGTGGGGCCAGGGGCTGGGCAAGGACCAGGCCACCCCCGCCGTCCAGCTCCACTCCGAGCTCCACGCAGGGCACCACGGCCCTGGGTGCCGTCCCCTCTCGGCCAGGGTCCTGGGAGCAGAGAACACCCTGTGCCCGGCGACCTCAGGCTACACAGCCAGACGTGGGGCCTGCCTCCTGGTTCTGCCCAAGACGGGGTGAGACCCGCTCCAGCCTGGGCCCCTCCTCCTGGTGGCCGGCGTCCCCTCCTCAGGCCGTTGTCGCCCTCGGACCTGCTCCCTCTGCTGCTCGCGGCCCCGGCCCTGCCCATCTCCCCATGCCTCAGTGTCCCCACTGCCAGGACAAGGAGCTGCAGTGCAGGGTGCAGGGGGGCTGAGGGCAGCGCTGAGGGTCTGCAGAGGCCCAAGGCTGTGGGCAGGCGGGAGGAGTCGAGGGGCTGCCGCAAGGGGGGCCCAGGAGGCAGCAGCACCCGTGGCCCCACCCCCAGGAGACCCTCCCTCTGCCTGGGTTTGGTGCCTGGAGCCCGGGGGGCCTGTGCAGGGAGGGGGCGGCCCGGGTGGGGGCTGCCACGGGGCCCTGAGGGGAAGGGTCCCCGCACTCCATCCCCCATGGAGCCAGGACCGGTGGCAATGAGGTGGGTGCCCGGGTTTGCCTGGGTTCAGCTCTTTGAGGTCTCCAAGCCTCAGATTCCCCATCTGTGTGACCCGAGACCCCTCCTCGGTGCTGTGTCTGCCTCGGGTTCTTGGGGGCTTCCAGGCTGCAGCCCCACCAGACAGGGCCCTGTGTCCTGCCCCCGCCTGGGCCTGACCCTCCCCCGACTCTGGGAATTTGGGACCCCCAAGGTCTCCGGTCACCGTGGAAATCTGGGGTCCCTGGGCTCCAGGCTCGGACCCCCAGCTGTCCCCCCGGGTGCCCTCCCGGCTGCCTCACCTCTGAGGTCATTTTCCACCTGGGCCACATCTGCTGCAAGAAACATCCAGGACACTCCACAGGGCCAGAGGGGACACTGCGGGCGGTGGGGACACGGTGAGGGGCGTGGAGTTGGCCAGGGATGCAGGAGACGCTGTGGGGGGCGGGCGGGAGTAGGAGCCACAGCCGTGTGGGGGAGCCCCCGGGGCCGCAGTGGGAACCAGCCAGGCAGAGATCTGAAACAGGAGGTGGCGGCTCGGCGGCCCCAGGGAGCTGTGACCGGGCCGGGCCTCCCCGGAGCCACCGAGTGAGGAGCCGAGGGCCCTGAGCCCTGCTGCAGGCTGAAGGACAGACTGATGGAGCTGAGCAGCCCAGAGCATCCCCACAGACGGCAGGCAGGGACCAGAGTGGGGCGGCTGGAGTGGGCAGCACTGGCCAGGCCCAGGGGCAGCCCCCTCCTGCTGAGCCCTCATGGACCCCCAGCCAGGGCCGGCCCTGCATCCCCGGCTCCCCAAGCTCATCGCCCAGCGGGGCTCGTCGCACCAGGATGCGCCCGGCTCTCCCCAGCTCCTCTGCCTCCAGCTTCTCGGCTAGTCCGGAGCTTCTGCTCGTGCTTTCCTCAGGCCCCCTCACTCTCCACTCAGGAACCCCTCACAGTGGCCCCTCCCCAGGACGTAGCCCCGATCCTGCCGGGGCCTGGCCTGGGCGGGTGTCCCCCGGTCTTGCCGCGACTCGCCTTTCGGAGCTGGGCCCCGCTGGCCGGGCTGCCTTCTCTCAGGACACTTCAGGGGTGCCCGGAGCAGGAGGCGCCCCCGAGTGGACCCCAGCTCTGCTCTCGCCGCCGGACACACCAGCCTGGCCCACAGGGAGGGTCCCGGTCCCTGCCGTCCCACGTCTGGGGCAGGGGTGTCGCCTCTCACCAGGGACCACGGCTGGTGGGAAGGCGCCGAGGCCGAGACACGTGGGGGGACCGGACTGGCCACAGCGGGGACGGCGGGAAGGGGAGGGCAAGCGGGGAGGGGCAGCGGGGCCACCAGGCCGCAAACGCCCCCCAGCCTGGGCGCACGGAGGGAAGACGGCGTCGCACTTTTCACCCCGTCCCGTCACCAGGCGCCTCCTCCCCGCCGGCCGGGAAGTGCCCCGGGAGGGACGGCCTGTTCCGTGTCCCGAGGCCGATGGCAGCAGGAGCTGAGCCCCTTGTCGCAGTGTGCGGACAGCTCGGGGCTTTCCCGGGGCTCGCGTGGCCTCGGAACCCCGTTCCTGTCCGCGGCTGAATGCTGGTCCCCGGGCGGATGGAGCGCATTACGCTTTTCCGAGTCCGCGATCTGGGGGGAGCATCTGCGCCGAGCGCGCCTCGATCTGCAGCAGCCCCGAGGC
Source organism: Choloepus didactylus (assembly GCF_015220235.1). Taxonomy (NCBI): domain Eukaryota; kingdom Metazoa; phylum Chordata; class Mammalia; order Pilosa; family Megalonychidae; genus Choloepus; species Choloepus didactylus. Next base: position 27,931,734 of record NC_051327.1, on the reverse strand, counting down.
CCCAGCGAACCACGGCGTCCCGGGCCAGCACCACGGCAGCGGCTGGAGGCAGCGCCAGCGCCCAGAGATGGGGTGACACCCTGGCCCCCCCCGGTCCCCACGGGGCCCCGGCGAGCTCGCCCACTGGCCACCACCATCCCTAACGAGGTTCCGCCAAACGAGGACGAGTAAACGGCTCCGACTGGTCATCAGGAGACGAAGGAGCCGTCCTCCAAGGTGCCTTCCAGCCAGTTCTGTCTGCTTCTCTGGGCTCGAAGGCAGGGGGAGGTGGGAAGGGGCTTCTCCAGCCCCCTGGGGCAGCACACGAAGCCACGGTCTCCCCTCCTCACGAGGACCCTTCTGTGCGGGAGCAGCTGTGTCCATGGTGACGGCCGGACAGGCAGCCCCTCCTCAGCGATCGGGGGTCCAGGCCGCCAGCCGAGGACCCCAGCACCTCCTCTCCTCGCCCTCCTGGGAAGTGGGGGCCACTGCAAGGGTCGGGCGGCCTGGCAGCCAAACCCCAGAATCACTCCTTGGCTCCCAGATGCCAGAGCCTGCTGGCAGCTGGTAAAGAAAACTAGGCTTCCCCCATCCGGCACCCGCTCACCTCAGACTGAGGGGACGTAAGCCCTGGGGCAGGTTAGCTCTGAAATCTCGGGGCCTCGGGCACAGATGCGCCTCCTTCTGGGCCCCACACCGCGGGCAGCTCCGCCTGGAAGGGAAGGGGACACCAGCTGCTGGACACGGACACCAAGCCCTGGCTGAGAGCACTGCTGGTGGCTCCCGGCCTCACCAAGTACACCCGGCCGTCACGTCCACCCTGTGGGACGGACACCAGATCCGAAAGGCCACAGGCGCTGAAACTGATGTCCCTGGCATGGTCAGTGCTCGTGCATAGAGACGTTTCCCCCAGAAGCTCCAGCCTGGGCCTCGCAGCCATGCGTGACCTGGGGTGGTGGACAAAAGGCCTGTTTCCCACTTGGGCTCTGCTTTCACAGGTGGGGAAACTGAGGCACAGGTGACCCCAGCCTGAAGGGGTGGGGCTGGGACACAAACATTGGATTTTCCGATTCCAGGGCCTTCTCGGCCTGCTCACTGACAGCAGCCACAGCAGCCACTCTCGGGCTGCTTGTTACACGGCACGGAGCCGGGGGCTTGCCACCGCACCTTGTCCCATCCCCAGCGGGCATTCGCAGTGTGCCACGTGCCCATCTGCAGGTGGGGAGAATGAGGCCGGGCAGATAGGGGACACGTCCTGCCTGCCTCCCACTCGGGGGATGGGGCTCTGCAGAGAGGACCCCGCGGTCAACCCCCACGCGGCCGGGAGCCTGTGCTGCTGCCTGGGCCTCCCAGGAGCTTGTCCGCCGGGCTGGGCCGGGTGGAGCCTCGGTGTGTCCGGCCACGTGCAGGGTCCCGGCCTCCACGGCCAGACACAGGCCTGGCTGCCTGAGGGACGGGGGTCCTCTTGGAGCCTCAGGTGGCCCCGGCGGTCAGCAGGGCCGTGCTTCCTGGCTGCTCCGCGCCTCGCAGGAGGCAGAAACCAGCTCCCAGGCCTGGCACGTCCACTTGGTGGTCCCCGGGTGTCCAGGCCGTCGGGCCTCAGCTGACCCAGCGCCAAGCGCTGCTGCCCCCACAGCGTGGGCAGGGGCAGGAGGCAGGCAGCTGCCGCGTCCGGGCCGGGCAGGCGAGGCCCGGGAATTCCGTCCCCGGGGCGGTGTTTGCTCTCCCGAAAGCAGAACCAACGTCCCACAAAGGTGCCTGTGGCTCCTGCCAAGTAAATTCCGAGGGTGTTTTCCAGGCAAATCAGGAAGTGAAGTTGGGCCCCGGGCACGGCGGCGGCTCCTGCGCTCGGCCGTGCAGCCCCCGGCAGCCAGAGCCCCCCACGCCCACTCCCCGGCCCTGATGCAGCTCCTCGGAGAAGGCTCTGCCCCGGGCCCCTGGGACCCCCAAAGGCTCAGCCAGGTGCCAGTGGGACCTGGGGACAAAGTTCTCCTCTCTCACCCCAGGGCCCCGCAATTCGGAGCAGGTGCATGTCCCTGCACCCGCAGCTGGGAGAGGGGAGGCCGGGGCCCCGGAGGGCCAGCTTGGATCAGGGGCTCTCATGGTCAGGGGGCAGAGCCCCTGGGGGACGGTAGAGACCCCGAGCCAGTGACTTACCGAGCCCCAGGTGGGATTGGGGATCACCCGGGCTCCTGCCAAGGGCCCAGCCCTGTGTGCGTCGTGCTCCAGGCCTGGGGGGGGTGGTCGCTAGGTCATCCCGGGCCGCCCCTTGTCTCCGTCCTGTGCGGCCCGAGTCTGGGCACCGCAGCCACCCACGGCCAGCCCTGGCTGTACGCGGACCCCAGCCCCTGCAGCCCCTCCACGCAGCCGCCCGGAGCTGCCCGTCGGATCCTCCATTCCTGCGGGAAAGCCCGCGCCCTCTCCTTCCCAGGGAATTCGCCCCAAAGCAGAAGTTTACTCGGAGTGGGATGAGAGGGTGTAGCCATCTCCCACTGCGGGGCCAACTGGGGGCCCCGGCAGGGTCAGCGGTGGCCCCCGGCTTTGCCCCTCTGTGCCCTCTTCCCACCGAGAGCCCCTGACTTTGGGGGCTGGGGGGACGGCCGGACCCCAGCTCAACCTCCGTGCTCCCGGTGTGCGGGGACCCGGCTGCCCCTGCCCTCAGCCCAGCTGGGCCGCGTCTCGGCCCTGACGAGCAAAGGGACAAATGGACGCTGACGCGGAATCTTTGGGAACCCTGATAGCGGCTCCGGCGGCAGCCCCCGGCAGGCACCGAGTCGGGGCCAGAGGTCAAACTCATTAGCAACGGGGGCTGGAGTGGGAGTGGGGCCTGCACTCCGACCCCCGCCCTCCCGGTGTCCCAGGCGGTGTCACCAAGCCCTGTCCGCCCCCCGCGGCTGCAGCACCGCGTCCCCCGTGTCCCTCGCGACTTCGTGCAGCCGTAGTGGGTGAGCAGAAAGGAGGAGAGGACGGTGGGCCCTGGGAGCCTCGGGGACAGGGGCTGCTGGGGCCTGACCTCGGGCAGGGGGTAGTGGCTGCCCATCCCTCCGGGGGTCCGTGTGGGGATGCGTCCACGGCACCTGGAGACCACCTGGATTTGAGGTGGGGGCAGAACTGGGGGTGCAGAAGGCAGGGCCCTCCCTGGTGTCTGCCCCACACAAGCCTGGGCGCTCGCTGCCCCCTGCCCCGGCCGCCACGCTCGGGAGGGGCGGAAAGACCCCAGCCCTGCGTCCCCAGTGGACCCCAGCCTGCTGCCCCGGCGCACACACACACACACACCCACGTGCACACACCTGCACACACGCTTTGTGCAGGCACTCGTGCTCACAGACACAGTCGCTCCCATACACTCATAATGCACACATGCCCCACACTCGTGCACACACTTGCACACTCACACTCCACTTTGGGCACCAGGGGCCAGTGGAGCTGGAAGGGCCTCGGGGAACGTCCTCGTCCCTCAGGCGCCGTCCTGGGGCAGAGCCGGTCCCCCGGGCCGAGGCTGCAGCACACGTGGACCCCCCGACGGCACAGGCCGGACTCGGGCACACGCACCTCCCACGGGCGCAGCTGCAGCTCTCAGGGGTCAGGAGCTCTGTCAGGGCGGGCGCCCGGGGGCTCGGGGTTCACGTACCCAGAGAGGAGTGGGTCCCCCGTGTCCCCCCGGACAAGCGGCGAGTCCCAACGGTTCCTCCGGGGACAGGGCTGCTCTTGGCGCCAACCCCAGGGTGCAGCTCCCTGCACACACCTGGGCGTGTGGCCCCCGCTCTGGGGGCCCTCAGGGGACACTCGGGGTGCAGCCCCTCCATCCCTGTGGCTGAATCTCCATGGCACACGGTGGGTCCTCCCAACCCAGCAAGGGCGGCAGGCTGCAGCCTCGGCTCGCTCCCCCCATGGCCCCGGGCAAATGCCACCACCAGCTCCAGGGGCCCCGATGTTCCCGAGCTCCACCGGCTGTCCCGGGGCCTCTGCAGCTCTGGTTCCCCAGACGCGCGAGAACAGCCGCCTGCATCTTGGTGGTCCACAGTGACAGTAAATCCCCTCAAACACGTCTAAAGATCAAAGGCGCCAGGTCCGGGCATGTTTACTCTGGCAAACCCCAGCTGCCCGCGGCCTTGGGGCGGGTGTGGGAGGGCCAGGGGCCCGGGCGATGGGGGCACCGAGGGGTAGGCCCGAGCCTGGGGGCACCGTCGCCATCCGTGCCCGCTTGGCCCAGCGTCCGGCACTCGGGAGGCTCCCTGGTTCTATTCGTGCTGATCTGTGGTTGCCTTAATCCCGCACTAATTAGATTTCTGGTGGGTGATGAAAGGGCCCAGTGCGTGCCAGCCCCCGGCCTGCTGCTTGCCTTGCAGAGAATTTTAATTGTTTCCAAATTAATCCTCAGAACTGAGTGAGCTCAGCACCGATAAGACAGCCGCGGGGAGGGGGCACGCCGTGGCCCCATCTTCCTGGCGAGGGCTGGCACCCACCCCGCTGGCGTGGGGAGGCTGCGCCTTGGGATGTGACGCCATCGCCGAAAAATGTCCAGCACCTCTCCCTGGTGTCCGGCCCCAGCCGGGCGGCAGCGTGAGGGGACGTCTCTGGGCTCAACTTCCCTCCTAATCTTGTTTTCACCAGGTCCCATCCAATTAATACAGCTTCTGTGGGTCAAGATTATCCACCTGTGTTGGCAGCCCCGCGGTCTCGCCACTCACCGGGCCCAGAAGGCAGGCGGAGGAGGGCAAGGGCCCCACGTTGTGGAGGGAGCTTTAGGGTCCCACCTCCAACCCCGAAGGAGCAAGGTCCCAGCTGGCTCCATGAAGGGCTGAGGCCGGGCCGCCGCCTCCAGCAGGCAGTCTTCCCTGATTGCAGCCTCCCCCGTCCCTGAGCTCCCCGCCTGGGGGCCTGCACCCTGCACCCGCACCGGAGGACGCCCGCACGCAGCTCCCGTGCGGATAGACCCCCACCTGCTCGCCCAGGATTGGGGCACCTTGCCAAATGTGTTCAAGGCAATCGGATGACAAGGAATAAAGACACCAAAGCACAAGCGAAGAGGAAAAGATGGGTTGGACATCATCAAAATATAAAACGATGACTACTGCAGGCTTCAAAGGGCACTGTTGAGAAAGTGAGGGGACGACCACAGCGGGGTACAAAGGGTGGCGAATCGTCTGTCGGATAAATGCCCAGCATTCAGAACACGTGCAGAGTCGTACGACTCAATGACGAAAGGAAAACCAGTTTAGGAAAAACAGGCAGAGGAAACAAACAGCCGGAAAGCACACGAGAAGCACGCAGCACCAGCAGCCACCAGGGAAATGTGATCAAAACCACGCGAGGCCCCTCCACCCCCGCTGGGACGGCTGCTGTGAAAGAGCCAGAAAAGAACGAGCCCTGGTGACGATGTGAAGGAATGGGGACCCCCAGACGCTGCCGGTGGGAACGGAAAACGGGGCGCCCACTTGGAAATCAGCTTGGAGGTTCCTCAAATGTTAGACGTGGAGTTACCACATGCCCAGGAGAAATAATCACCTGCCTTTCTCACGGGAAAACGTGTGCACGGATGTCCACGGCCTTATTCGCAGTCCCCCAAACGTGGGAACGTCCCCACCACGGAGTTTCACTTGGCCGCAAAAGCAGGGACGCCCCAGCACCTCCGAGAGGCCCGACCCTGTGGGGAGGTCCCGGGACCCCTCTCCCACCCGGGCCCTGGAGGCCGCTGTCCTCCGCCAACCCCGGCCGGGCACCACAGCTGCCCCTGGGCAGACAGGCTGGGTGGACGGCCGCAGACACTGGGCCCGGCCCCAACACACACAGCCCGGCCTCCGTCCGGGAGCGTCCCCCTCCGTCCGGGAGTGTCCTCCCGGGGCCTGGCTGCCCTCGTCACGTGGGCCCTCGGGCCGCTCCCGCGACATGGCCCTGTGTGGAAATGGGGTCGCCACAGCCGGAACGTGTTAAAGGAGGCGAACGGGATCCGTGTGGCCCAGCTCAGCTCACCGTGACTAACGTCCTCATGGGGAGGGAATCTGGGCAGAGCTGGGGGAAGTGGCCACATGCCAAGGAGTGCCCAGGGGGGCCACGAAACCCAGGAGTGGAGGAGGCAGGGTCCCCGAGCCTGTGGGGGGAGTGGGCCCAAGACCCCAGTGGGGACGCTGGGTTCCCAGAGCCGGGGGGAGGGAATCTCCGCTGTTGGAAGCCGCCGGTGTCTGGGGCCTTGTTCCGGCAGCCGCGGGAAGCTACGACAATGCCCGGGCCGGCTGAGCGCCACACCGGCCCCACTGCCGCGAACCCCCCTCACCCAGCAGTGTCCCCGGGTCCTGTCCTTCAGGCCTGAGCCTCTTCCGGAAGATTCTGTGGCCCTGAGTCGGGAGCCGTGGTAAGGTTGCTCCAACAGGCTGGCGAAGTGAGGAGGTCACGGTGGCTGCCAGGCTGAAAATCAGGCTTGCACCAGCTTTGTGCCGGTTGGAGGGATGGCAGGACCCTGGCCCGCGTCCTTCCCCTCGGGTCCTGCCCCTGCCCAGCACCCCTGCTGCAGGCCGGAAACTGAGGCCAGGGGTCTGCCCATCATAGGCCTTCTCCCGGAGGCTTCCTGCCCGTGGCAGCCCCGTCCCTACACCAGGGTCAGTAGGGGCTTGGGGTGGGCTGGCCGGCTGCCCGTGCCCCCAGCCTCCAGGCCCTGAGGGCCGAGCCAGCGGCTCCTGCAGCTCCCAGTGTCCCTGAGGCCGGTCAGAGGTGGCGGCTGGACCTCAGACGAGCCAAGGGAGGTGCGCAGCCGCCGGGCACTAGGGTGGGGGCTCGGCACCCCGTGGGGACCCACACACACCACAGACAGAGCTGCGGGAGGAGCTGGCACACAAGTGTCCTTGAGGATGTGTACACGCATGTGCGTAGTGCGTGTGCCTGCGTGTGTCCATGCGTGCGTGTGTGTGAGCCCACCTCGGCGTGTGCAGCAGGGCCAGTCCGGGAGCTCAGCCCCTCTCCCGGGTGCCACCCGCCCCACCCCGGGTCTGGGCCTTGGGCCTTGTGCCAGTTTGGATGTATTATGTCCCCCAGAAAAAGCCATGATCTTTAAATCCAATCTTGTGGGATACTGGGATTTGGTTGTTTCCATGGAGGTGTGGCCTCACCCATGCAGCGTGGGCCTTGATTAGTTCACTGGAGTCTTATAAAAGCTCAGACAGAAGGAGCTCAGTGCATCTGCAGCCGAGAGAGACATTTTGAAGACGGCCGTTGGAAGCTGACACTATTTTGGAGAAAGCCATTTTGAAACGCAACCTGGGAGTAAGCAGACGCCAGCCACGTGCCTTCCCAGCTAACAGAGGTTTTCCGGACGCCATTGGCCATCCTCCAGTGAAGGTACCTGATTGTTGGTGTGTTACCTTGGACACTTTATGGCCTTCAGACTGTAACTTTGTAACCAAATAAACCCCGTTTATAAAAGCCCGTCCGTGTCTGGTGTTTTGCATTCCAGCAGCATTAGCAAACTGGAACAAACCTCCAGGCTGAGCCCCGTCCCCTCCTCAGGGACTCAGCTGACCGGGCTGGCGGTGGCCATCACAGGGGAGGGTCCGGACAGAGACACACCTGTCCCAAAGGTGAGCCTCTCCGCAGAGCCAGGGTGGGTGGGGGCAGAGGGGTGTCGCGCTCCCAGCGCCCTCTCCGTGGCCTCTCCTGGGTCACCTGGCCCTCGGACGCCTCTGGAGCCCACCTGTCTGAGCTCCTGCAGTTGCTGAGCAAACCCCACCAGCTGCTCCCCATTCTCTGCCTCCGTCCTCATAGCCTCTCCCCTGCGGGTCTATGCATCTGTCTGTGTCTGTGCCTCCAAAGCTCCCAGCATTGGATCTGGACCCCCAAATCCAGGTGCACCCATTGCGGGGACCTTACCGGACCCTGTTTCCGCTTGCCCTGCTCACCACCCTGGGCCGGCACCTGGGGCCAACAGAGAGGGGGGGTCTCCGTGCCCCCACCCCGGGCTGACCCCTCACCCTCCTGTGCGTCTCCGGCTGGAGGGGCCTCGTTTTGCAGAAGCCCACGGCCCCAGCAGGGCAGCCAGGGGACCCAGCACATCCCCGGCCACGTGGTCACACAGCTGGCCCCCCACCCGGGCTTGAGCTGCCCCTTGCCCCCCGCCCCCGATGGAGCCCGTGGACAGGCCTGGGACTAGGAGGCCAGCTGCTCCTGCTCCCAGCTGTGGGTGCCGAGCCCACCAGGCAGGTCTTAGGGTCCCATGCACAGCCGGGAAGGTCGGGGCTCAGGGCTGCCACCTCCCCCTGCTTCAGGCTGGTTCCAACACCCCCCACGGCCAGCGGGTGAGCACAGCTTCCAGGCGAGCAGTGGGGAGCCACTGCCGGAGGTCTGGGGCACGAGGGCAACACCGGGGGCTGTTTGCATGTAGGCACTGGGCAGCACTGACCAGGTCACCCCAGGGCCAAGGCCCCTGGGCCGGGTATGGGCAGAGGGAGCAGCAGGTGCTGGGACGGCCCGGGGTGGCGGTTTCTCCCGGGGGAAGAGACCTCAGGCTGGGGCAGGCCCGGGCCCGGGGAACCAGGGACGCTGGGGGCATCTGGGGTGGGGGGCGGGCAGGGGGCTCTTGGAGCCCAGATGCTGTCTGTGCTCGGGTTTGGCCGCCCCGCAGGCCTGTTCCCTCCAGGTCACCCCAAACCCTAGGAGAACCCCTCCTCCCTCAGACGGGGGGTGTGGAGGCAGCATAGCCCCCCAGCGGAGAGCCGGGGCATCCCCACCTTCTCCCCCCGCTCCCCTTTCATCAGCGCAGAACCAAGAAAATAAAACAATCGTCCATTCGGAATTGGAATTCCCTTATACCATCTTATCTGCAGATTACCGGAAGGGCTTGTTTTCGGCAAGTTTATACAGCGGCCTTTGTTCAACGAAACGTAGACGCCACCGTCCGCGTGCTCCAGCCCTCCCCACCCTCACGCTGGGTGCGGGGGTCCCTTCTGCATGACGTCTCCTGTCAGGGCCCCGTTCGGCAGCAACAGCAAATGCAGTAAATTCTGGGGAATTTGTTTAACCTATAACCTTGAAGTAATGACTGTGGTGCTAAATGTTCTGGTTCTGATGTATTTTTACAACACTTGGCAAGACCATTTGGAGACTGGAAGAAAATCCGTGAATCTGAGAAGCTGCAGGGTTGGGTTCGTTTCCATGCTCCTCTGCAGACAGAAAAAGTGTGAAATCCCACAGGACTATACAGCAAACCCATCCGTTCCTCCACCCACTCAGCCATCCATCCTCACACCCGTCCACCCGTCCGTCCACCCACCCACCCGTCCACCCACCCTTCTGCCCGTCCACCCATCCATCTACCCACCCACCCATGCACACCCTTTTTCCTTCCTTCCCTCTCTGGTCAGGCTGGTTGCTGATGGATATGACCATAAAAGACACAGCTCCCAGCCCTGGCCCTGGCACCAGCCCACCCTGATGCGGGACAGGCCATGGGGAGGGAGGGGTTTCATAAAATGCCCAACTCTGTGGACCCCAGAAATCAGAAGCGATGGCAGAAGGAAGGAGGAGGAGTCAGAGAAACTTTTCACCCCAGTGCCAGTGTGGCCTCCTACGTGGGGAGCCCCTGGTAGCAGGAGGTGAGCAAGAAGCAGCTGGGAAGCCGTCTGCTGGGCCAGGCGAACCTGGAGTCTCCCCAGGAACACCCCTGTTCTTCGCCCGTGGAGACAGCGTGGCCCGTGGCTGGTGGTGGAGCCGGCTCTCCTCCTCGTGGCTGAGAGGGTCTGGAAGGATCTGGGGTCAGAGGCCCAGGAAGGTAGAGCTGAGGTCAGTGGCCCCTGTTGGAGCCGCAGCCCAGGCCGCGCGTCCTGGTAGGGTCTGACTTTCAGCTCCTTGACGACTACCCCCTAGGGAGACCATTCCCCATGGCCATCGGCCTCCAGGGACTGGGGACTGGAGAGCTGGACCACCTGGGCAGCACGGAGCTGGCGGACGGCCTCACAGGCAGGCAGGGACCTTCAGAGCAGGGGGGACCCCGTGAGGCCCCAGGGCCTGACCATGGATCCAGGGCCAGGGCGTCCCCGAGTGAGGCCGTCCCCTGGGGCCCCTGCCAGCCAGCAAGGACGGGGGGACCCACGGGTTACGTCCATAGTGCCAGGCTCGAATCTCACTCCGTTTTCAGCCAGAGGGTAACGACGGCAGGAGCCCTGGGCTTGCCTGGCGCGGGGAGGCGAGTGGGGTCCCTCCGGCCACCTGGGCTCTCCCCAGCAGTTCCTGGACCCAGCTGGAGCGTGCCCTGAGTCTCCATCAGAACGTCAGGGAGCCCCCGCCCCCTTGGTTTCAGCAAAACACAGCCGTGACCGCCCTCCGTGGCTGGGTGGGTTGGCACTGTGCCCATCTCCGGCCCGGCCTGAGTGGCTCGCGGTGCCCGCTGGGCGCCACGGGAGACCCGGCCGGCGCCACCCTCCCTCAGTCAATATTGACCCAGCCCGGGGGCAGTTCTGCGGGGTCTCGCAGCATCTGCTCACACGTGCCTGCCGCTCGCTGCCCGGGCTCCGGAAACCTCCGTGCAGGGGCAGTAGCTGCCCCGGCGTCCGCGATGGCCCTCACGTTGATGTTCAGAAAAATAACAGACTGTTTGTTTCCGTGAACGTTCACTAACAGCTTCGGGAGGGAAAGAGACGAGGGACTGAGCCTCCCAGGAGCTGAAGCTCGCCCTTGTGTGTGCCGAGCTGGTCTGGCAGGCGCAGAGCCAAAGCAGAACGTTTATGGGCCAGCGTCCCCATCCGCAGCTGCCTTTGCACGGGGTCTCCACGCCAAGGTCTGATGGGGGGGTTGGCTGGGAAGCAGGACTCCCCGTTGCACGTTAAAGTCGAGTCTACGCGGGAGAGTAAAACCAGGTAGGGGCGTCCCTGTGGAGGGGCCGGTGGGCAGAGCCCCTTCCCTTCCCGCAGCCCCACACAGTGAGCCTTGGCTAACGGCTTCTAGCGCGAAAATCACCCCAACCAATGGAGAAACTAAGCCACCCCCAGGGCCCAGGGCTCGGCAAAGGCCTGCACTTGGCCTCTCCTGACCCCCACAGGCGTGGGCACCCGTTACCTGCCGGGCCCAGGCCAGGGCACCTTGATTAGTGGGAGCCCCGAGAAGGGACAGCTGCAGGCAGGGAGTTCCGGGACCTTCCGTCCTGGGGTATGGGTCCTCGGAGATGGGATTCAGCAGGACTGTGGGTGTGAGTGCTCCCCCCCCCAACCAAGGTTCTGGGGCAGCACCTGGGCCTCGATTTCCCCGTCTGTTAAACGGGGGTCCTCAGATTCTGTGGGAAGGGTGCAGGGCGTGCCGGGAGCAGGATGTTTCCTTAAACCTGCGCTGCGTCCTGAGCAGCGGCACTGCTGACGGGCACAGGCGGCGAGGATGCACCCCCCCCGCCATGAGGACATGCAGCCCCCTCCCCACGAGGACACACAGCCCCCCCACGAGGACGCACTGCCCCCCCATGAGGACACACAGCCCCCTCCCCACGAGGATGTGCAGCCCCCTCCCCACGAGGACGCGCAGCCCCCCTCCCCACGAGGACACACAGCCCCCCCACGAGGACGCACTGCCCCCCCACGAGGACACACAGCCCCCTCCCCATGAGGACGCGCAGCCCCCCTCCCCACGAGGACACACAGCCCCCGCACGAGGACACACAGCCCCCTCCCCACGAGGATGTGCAGCCCCCCTCCCCACGAGGACACACAGGCCCCTCCCCACGAGGACGCGCAGCCCCTCCCCACGAGGACACACAGGCCCCTCCCCACGAGGACACGCAGCCCCTCCCCACGAGGACACACAGGCCCCTCCCCACAAGGACACACAGGCCCCTCCCCACGAGGACGCGCAGCCCCCCGTACTCACGAGGACACACAGGCCCCTCCCCACGAGGACGCGCAGCCCTGGCAAGCAGAACCCAGACCTGAGAGATGCCCGCCTCACCGCCTGCCTCCTTGTGGCCGCCCTGCTGCTGAGGGGGTGACCGCCGTGCACCCCCCGTGGCCCTGGGCACACCCACTGTGGAGGGTCGGGGTCTAGCCAGGTACTGCAGCTGTTGCCCGCTGGAGGCTGCTGAGGGCTGGCGCCTGGCTGGGGACCACGGCCTCCCACCCCTTTGGACCTCGCCTGCCTGGGGGGGACAGCAGGGCCAGCACTGCCCCTGCGCCCCCTACCCAGTAATTAGGCCCAACAGCCCAGCACATCATGAAGAGACCTTAGGTGGGGAGCTTCCAGGGGTGAGTGTGTGTCCTCCAAGGTGTCCAGGGGGGCATCAAGAGGGTGTCCAGGTGGGGCGTCCGTGTGGGGCGTCCAGGGGGTTGTCCAGGGGGACGTTCATGTGGGGTGCCCAGGTGAAGCGTCCAGGTGAGGCATCCAGGGGGCGTCCAGGTGAAGCGTCCAGGGGAGAGCCCAGGTGGGGTCAGGTCTGGGCTTTTCCCCAGGAGCTGACGATAGCCCTGAGCCCTGCAGGGCCACCCCGGGTGTCAGGTCTGGCTCCCAGCCTGGGGGCCGTGCGAGGGGCCCCTCCAAGACTCCAGCCCGGAAAATCTATTTGGGGCAGGCCCCTTTCATAGCAAGTGTGACTGGGGGGCTCCTGAGCCCCTGGGGGAGCCCAGCAGAGCCGAGGAAGAGGCCCCCTCCAGGCCCAGCGCTCGCCTCCCCTTTCCCGATGGGGCCTCTGCCTGCAGCTCGGCCCTTCTGGGTGGGGTTGCTCGGGCCGGGACCCCCAGGCCGCCCACCTGTCCATGCCCTGAGGTGGCCACGTCCCTCCTGACCCGCTTGCCGCCTCCGTCTCTCCACCCAGCCCCATCTCTGGAGCTCTCTGCACCGACGTCTCCGGGAAGGGCAAAGCCCGCAGCCGGCTCTTCACCCACACCTCAGCCCGGCCCCAGGGTCCCACCTGCAGTCCCGCCCCACCCCGGGCAGGGACTGTCATTTCCCCACATGCCGACCCCCTGACCCGGGAGGCCGAGCGGAGACATGGGCTATTTTATGGCTTCGGGTCCGTCTCCCCACCGGGAGAAAACCTGCTTGTGGTCGGTGACGTCCGCCGTCTGAGCAGCTCTCCCGCCTCCGCTGGCCGATGGGAGCCACTTTGATCTCTGAGCTGTTTGGAAAGGGGGGCTTTTCTTTATGTGGGTGTCTCAATGAGTGGTCCCCGAGTTTGAGCTCCCTGGGCCACTCCAAACCTTCCTCGCTTCCTCCCCCTGGGGACGCGGCAGAGCTCTGCGGACCCCGGCGGTGGCGTGTGGACCCAGTGGCTGCGCCCATCGGCCAGCCCCACGGGCAGCTCCCTGCAGGAGAGGGTCTGCGGCCACTTCTCCACCAGGAAGGGGGTCTCGGGCACAAACGTCCTGCTGGGTTGGGGGGTGGCAGGTCCGGATGCGGCTCAGACACACCCCTCTGGGTGCAGACCCGCCCCCTCCCCGCTCTCGGGCCCCTGGAGGGACACTCGGCATCTGCTGGGAGGAAGAAGGAATGACCGGATCGGCAGAGCCCAGAAAGTTAGACACAGACGCAGCCTGGGACCCGGAAAGGACACCCCTGTATGTTGCTGACGCCGAGGACAGGGACGCCACGTGTCCACGGCGGACTCACGGACAACAGCTACGAGGGGAGGCAGCCCGCGTGTCCGTCGGCGACGGAGAGCGGGCCGCAGCCCCTCGCAGGCCGCAGCGGGGACGCCAGGCGCCGAGGGCAGGCAGGGGGCTCCGCTTACACGGGCGGCCGAGGCGGCAGGTGGGGGAGCGGCCGCCGGGGCTGGGGCGCGGGAACCGGGCGTTGTTGCCAGACGGGGACGGAGCGCCCAGCCGGGGTGATGGAGAAGCTCTGGAATCTGACGGTGGCGATGGTTACACCACACTGAGAATGTGCTGAGCGCCACTGAATTATACGCTGAAAATGGTAAGTTTCATGTTATGTTTATTTTACCACAATAAAAAAGAAAAGAAAAGAAAGAACAAACGAGTGAATCCGGGAAGCTCGGGTGCCCTGTGGCCGGGCCTTGGGCTGCTGGGGCCCCCCGTGGTCAGCAGGAGTGAGCGCTGTCCAGGGGCAGGCCGGCCGCGGCCCACACTCACCTCGCTCCTGCTCGTGGGGGCACCGTGGGGGCAGAGCCTTCCGCTGCGAGCTGGTTTCCTCGTGGGGCTGATACCCCAAGGCTGCCCAGCCCCCCGTCCTTCTCCAGAACCGAGCGGACTGAGCGGCTGGTGTCACCAAACGCCCCTGGGCACAGAGTCTGGGAGTGGACGCCTGAGTCTGGGGTCCAGGAGAGAAGCCGGGGAGAGAGGTGGCCTCGGTGTCACAGCCTGGGGTGGGGGGGGCTGCAGGCCCTGCTGGGGGGGCGCCAGGGGTGGGGAGGGGGCACCACGGCCTGAGGGGCTCCGCCGGCCTCCTGGGGCCCCACAGCCTCCGGGAGGGAGTGCTTCTGAGGCCCCGGGCTTTGCTCCACCAGCTTGAAGGTGACCGCACAGTATCTCAGTTTACCCTTCAGGGTTAAGGAGGGCTCAGGCTTCACTGGATTTGGACGGCCCCAGGTGGGAGTGTCAGGGTCCTGGGGCTTTCCCGGCCACCCCCAATGTGTGGAGACACGAAGAGATACGCTCACCCCACATTTACTGGCTGCGAGGAGGGTGGCCCTGGGGGCACCAGCAGCGGCCCCCCGCCCCTCAGGGCCCACCACACTGCTGAGCGCAGACAGTGGGCCGGGGGCCGTGGGGCTGTGGGGTCGTGGCCGTGCCCCTGCACCCCCACCCTGCGCACTCCCCAGGCGGCTTCCAGTAGGTTTTCCTGCTAGCGTTTCGGGGAAAATCAAATCCCCCTCAGTGGAAAAGGAATCTGTCCAAATCAGTTTTCCGAGTCTGGGTTAGGACACGCGGGGAAGCTCCAGGAGAGAAAATACGGTTTTGATTTTGTGGAGCAGGCTCAGACCCCCCCGAATTTACCCCCTGCAGTTTGAAAGACCAGTTTTGCTGCTTGCAGCTTCCACACGGACGAAGCGCGTCGGGCTGGGGGCTCCAGGGGCTCCTGCTCCCCGTCTGGGGCTTGAAGGGTTGGGAGTGGGAGCTGGGGCACCAGGCGGAGCCAGCACAGGGTCAAGGCCACCGAGAGACCCGGGCAGGGGTCATTCAGCCCAAACGTGGGGTCTGCACCAGGGCAGAGCAGAGCCTGGCCAGCCAAGCCCTGCCCCCAAGTCCGGTGACCCTGATAAAGCAGGGGCATGCGCGGCCCAGGCCCCCCGCTGCTCCCCAGCTCCGAGACAGCTGACAAAGATGGACTAGATGACTCTAGAGACACCCCTCCACGCGTCTCCTGCGGGTCCCCGGCCCCAGCACACGCGCTTGCTGAATGAGCGAACGCTGGGGGGCGTCTGCTCCTTCTCCCTCAGCTGTCTGGAGAGGGGGTGCCTCTGGCCTCAGCCCCCCTCTCTCCCTTCTTCCCTTCCCAGGGGCCTGGTGGGTGCTGAGGGCTCGGGGGTCCAGGCCTGGTGGGGCCGAGGCGGGGAGTGGCCCCGCGAGGGAGCCCCGGCAAAGCCCCCACAGGCCGGAGCAGCCGGACCACCCCACTCCTGCTCCCACCCACCCACGGGACGTGCAAAGGCCCAGGCACTTGTCCCGGGCCTGGGGCTGGCTGGGGTCCCTGTTCTCTCTCTGCTGGGGTCCCAGTGAGGGTGCCCCTGGGCCAGGGTCCTGCTCTACCCACCGCCTCCCTTGTGCCACCGCCCCCCCCACTGCCCGCAGCCCGGCCCGTGGCCCCCCACACCCCCTGACCCTCCTCCCCAGGCCTCTGCTGCAGAACCCATGACTCCATCTGCATGACGGTGTCGGCGTCAGGGGGCTGGGGGCCCTCACTCAGCCCCTTGCTTGTTCCCCAGTCTGTGCTGGATGTTGACGCACAAACCGTGGCTGCCCCTGCCCAGAGGGCCCAGAGCACCCCCCCATGAGACCCCTGGCAGCCCCCTCCAAGCTCACTCCAGAATCCCGAGGGCCTGCAGGAGGGTCTGGGGTCTTTGTGTGTGTACCCCCAGGGGACAGGAGGGTCTGGGGTCTCCATGCATACCCCAAGGGCCTGTGGGAGGGTCCGGGGTCTCCGAGTGTGCCCGGCAGGGCTGGCTGGGCCATCGGGCACACGCTTCCCTGGTTTTGTCTGGGGGCTTTTGTCCTGTGTGAGCTGACCCCTAACCTGTCCTCCCAGGGGCTGTAGACAAGCTCTCCCTGCCTCACCCCCTCCTGGGCCCCGGCGGCCTCGGCCTCTCCACACCCTGTGCCCAGCGCTACCTGCTTCTCCCCTCCAGCCGTCCAGCAACGCGGAGAGGTGGGCAGCTTGGGACGAGGGCCCCAGCACGAGGTCGTGCCCCTGGGCTCTGAGGCTCCCCGTGGCATTGCCCGTCACACCCCAGGGACAGCCCGCCTGCCCCGCTCACCCCTCCGGCCCCCCCCCCGAGGCCCTTTCCCCTCAGAATACGGAAGATTGGCAGCACTCGGTCGCCACCAAGCAATGACTCCCCCTTCCCTGTCCCCAGCCCCTGGCCGACTCTAACCGACTTTCTGTTGCTGCAAATTTGCAGATTCTGGACATTTCGTATCAGCGAGCTCCTCTCGGGGCCACCCTTGGGCGTCTGACTTATTTCACGACGTCGTGGGGTCCCTCCGTGTGGAAGTGTGTGCACACGTCCCTCCTCCGCGATGACCACAGTGCACAGACGCCCGCACGAGCCCCTGCGCTCGGCTCTTCCGGTGCCTTCGTGCAGTTGCAGCTCCCACGCGTGATTCCCGAGGGACCGCCGAGCAGCGTCCCGCCGAGCCTGCTCCGTTTCACCTTCCCACCAGGCGGCACCTCCGCGCCCATTTCCCAGTCGGAGAAAACCGAGTCTGAGAGGCCCCTGAGCGAGCTGCTCCTGGCCCCGTCCATCCCTCCATACCCCCGAAACCAGAGCCGGCCGGGTCAGCCGTGGCCGCCGGGAGCCGAGGCCGGGGTGGGGTCGCTTTGCAGGCTGGAGCTTCACGGACTCCAAAGAAAACAGGATCCGCCTGGGACCCCGGGGGCTTCACGCCAAGGAGCCTCGTTCTGGCTGTTTCCAATGTGTGGGTGCGGCCCTGGGCACCCCCTTGCTGGGTCCTCATCAGCCACCTCCCACTGGCCACGGAAGGAACAGGGATGGTGCCTCTGCCGAGGGGAGCCCCCACCCCAAAATCTCACACCCCGAGGGCTGCAGTTGAAATGCGGTTTGTCTCCCTTTAACAGGAAACCGAGCTCTGCAGGCGGGGGGCCCTCCGGCCAGCGGGGAGCAGCTGCCCACCCCCGGCAGACTGAGGCCTCCCGGCGACAGTGCCCGGAAGCCCCGAAGCCACATGCGCCTGCAGCCCAGGGTGACACCGGCCCTGACTGCGCAGGGGACGGCCCGGGACCACCCTCGCCTGGGCCGGAGCCGCTGCTGTTCGGGGAAAGGACATCTCCAGCCGGCAGCTCCTGCTTGGGCCACCCGCGGGGTCCCCGCTCCTGGACACAAATGCAGAGCCCCCGGTGCCCCCAGGGTCAGCTCCCGAGGGGGCCGCGAGGCCTTTCCCCTCCTCCCTGTGCCCAGGGCCCAGCCTGCAGCTTTAGGACACCGTCCCCTCGCCTGTCCAGAGGGTTGGGGAGCAGCCCCGGCCCCGACAGTGGCTCAGGCAGATGGGGGCCTAGCAGGGATGGGCCGGCGCCCCCGAAAACGGCGTCTGTCGTGCTGTGGCCGAAACAACTCCTTGCCCCTTTTCCCCCACTCCCACTCTGGGGTGTGCCTCGTCATTTGCGCCCTCAGCCCAGATTCCGGGGTGCTCAGGGTCGCCTTGCTGGGAGCCTTTCTGAGACCCTGGGCAGCAGCTGCTTGGCCTTTGGGAGTTTTTCCTTGAACAGCACCTCCTTCCCGCCGGGACAGCGACTTTGCCCCCTGCCTTCCTCCCCGGCCCCCCGCTGAGGAAAGGTGCTCCGAGGCCCCTCGAGGAGGAGCCCAAGGCCATCATTGCGGCCTCTCACCTGCCGCAGGCCCTTCCTTTCCTCCTGGGGCCTGAGGACTTGGGGACACTGAACCCCGGATTCGGAGAGAAACTGCACTGCCTTTGATTGTGGGCCTAAAACCTTATTCCCACTGCTCTGCCCTAAAAGACCTCCCGGTGGACATGCACGTGTCATGAGTGTGGCGCGTGCCGGATTTTCACAAGCTGCACACCCGGGGCACCGGTCAGGTGGAGAGCATGAGGGCCCCAGAGCCTCCTGCGCCCCCAGCTCCACGGGGCACCCCCAGCCGCGGGCATCTTGCCGGCCCCGAGCATCCTCCCATGCTGGGGGCTCATGCCCGCGTCCCAGCCCTTCTCGTGGCTGAGCAGAGACCCCTGCACTCACCCTGGAGCACGTGTGGGTGCTTTCCAGTTTGGGGGTGCAAACAGCGCCGTGCGCCCTCCTGAGCGTGGGGTGAGTGCGTGTGGGCAGTGGGGGTTCACCTGGGAGTGACATAGGGGGCGAGGGGCGCCCACGGGCCAGCTCTCTGCGTGGGGGTCTGCGGGTGGCACCTTTTCCCTTCTCATGTCCAAGGAGCCCTGAGAGCAGCTGCCCCTGGGGATGCCCGGCCCGCAGCCTGCAGGGTCCTCTGCTCCCACCTCCCCCCAGCTCTGCCTCTCGCAGGGAGGGGCGTCCTCCCCAGGGGCACCTCCACTGCAGCCCCAGAGGCGCTGAGAGGAGCTGGGCCGCAGCTTCTGGGGGCCAAGCAGCCCACCCGGGCCCCGTCCGCGTCTAGACAGCGACACAGAAATCCATGAGCCAGTTTGGGGGGCATCAGGCTGGCCGGCACAAAGCACCCCCATTATCATTCCGGAGCCGCCGCGAGCCCCTAATGATCGCCAGTCCCTGCCCTGCCATTTTCTGTCCAATTAATTCTTTTATTGTGCACCGGATAAAGAGAGACAAAGAACTCCCCGGCAAAAATGATTCATTAAAATGCAGCGCCTTCCCCGCCGCCCTTGGCCCTGCGCCCGCCGGCCGCGCGCCCCTTAACCCTTGAGAGCCCCCCAGGCTGGGCGACCAGCTGTGCCCTGGCCCTGGGCAGCACGAGGGGCCTGGACGGCTGCCCTGCAGGTGTGGCAGGGCCTCGGAGAGCGTCCGCACCTTCCCGGGCCCCCCGGCAGAGCTCCTCCCTGGTGACCCTGGACCCAGCAGGCCCACCCAGGCTGACCCTGGTGCCCCAGGGGACGGGAGGGCAGGAGCCCCGGGTCCTGGGGTGAGATGTGGGGGAGGTGGGAGGAGGACGGGGAAGTCAGGGCCGGGGGGGCACCGTCACGTGTCGATGCTGTGGCCACCCCCACTGGGCCGGTCAGTCCCAGGCCAGGTCAGCGAGACTGGCCGTCCCCGTCATGGGGGAAACCGAGGCACGAGAGGTGCCAACTGGCTGCCACGTGCAGAGCTGCCCCTCCTGCTGTGAGGCACCCCCAAAGTAGCCAGAGGTTCTGGACACAGGAGGCCACGGAGGCCAAGTTGGCAGCTGGGCCAGGGCGGGAGGACGAAGAGGGGCCTGGGGACCCCAGCCCCAGCCTTGGGGCACGGGTTCTCTACCCTGTCCCACTTTTACTTACACTGTTGCCAGCAAAGTGTCTCATTTTGGAGGTGAGTAGAAAGGAACACCGAGCTCTCGGACTTGGGCAGCTCGGATCCCAAGGGGTCCCCCAATTCCCCAGGGCGGGGGTCACTCCCAGCTCACAGGAGAGACGTGGAACATTCCCTCGCAGCCGGGGCCAGGGCTAGAGCTGCACACCAAGTGCCAGGCCTCAGGCCCACGCCGCTCGGCCCCAGGACACCCCTCCCACCCAGGGGACAGTGGGGTTGGGGGACCTGGGGGCAGCGGTGAGGAGATGGGGGTGTCGGGGCTTCTGGTCCCCGCAGGGAAAAGCAGAGGGTGATGGGAAGCCTGGGGCTCCGTCTCCTCTCGCCGGCCCATGCCTCCATCCCACCCCAGGGGAGGTCAGTGCTGCCAGCTGGAGAAGTGTCCATGGCGAGCTGGGGTTTGGGGGTGGCCTCCAGGCCAGGGCCCCTTTTCCCCCTTTCTGCCCGGTGCCCAGTGGGCAGCCTCACCGCCCTCATCTGGGGTGAGATTTGGCACCACCGGTTCTGTGGCCCAAAACTTGGGCCCGGTGAGCACAGGCTTTCACGCAGGCGGAAGTGACCCCGTGGGCCTGAGGTGGCGAGTGTCCCGAGTCCGGTGGCCGCTGCATTACTCCCGGGAACATGGCCCCAGACCCAATGCCATGGGCGGCACAGAGCAGCCAGGGGTCGGGCCGATGGAGAGCCTCGGCCTGGGCAGCTGGAGATGGGGCGTCAGGTCAGAGATGGGGCAGCGAGACGGGGTCCAGAGGCCACCAGGACCCCATCGTGGGTGCCGCACCCTTAAATCCAGCCCGAAGGGTCCTGAGGCTGCCCGGAGGCCCTGCCAGCCGCCAAGTCCCTGGAGAACGGGAACGCGCTCATGAAAGCTGGTGTCGTCCCAGGAAGACAACTGTGCCGGGCGGGAAGGGGCTTTTCCACCTCCGAGGAATCGGGATGGATCACGAGAGCCGCTTCCCCTTCCCCTCTGAAGGAGGCGCTCTGTTCGGCCGAGGCCACAGGGTCTCCGTGTCGGGGGAGGACATGAAAAATGGGGAACTTTTCCCACGTGTCTGTCCTGGGATGGGCCGAGGGCGGCTTTCGGAAGATCGGGACGCGGGAGGAGCTTGGGCAAAGTGCGGGTGCCTGGGCGAGACGGGTGCTGAGGACTGCGGCGTCGGGAGAGGGGATCCCAGGGCCCCAGACCTGCCGGCTCCTCCCGAGGCTCGGGACGTGGGGGCCTCTGGGCAGGCCCTGAGGTTTCGGGGGCTCCGCCCGGCACCACCTGCGCCCTGGAGCTCGGAGGGCGCTGGCACGTCTTGGCCTGGCAGGGCCCGGCAAGGCCATCAGTGCCGGCGGCCCTGGGAGTGCCTGCTGCTGCCCTGAGCCCCCGCCCCGGGGCCCTTTGGGGAAGAGAGCAGCACCCCTGCTCTTGGCCCCGCCTCTGCCGGGCACCCGTCCTCCATGCCCAGGGTCAGCACGGGCACAGGGCTGGGCCAGACCTCTGCTCTCACAGCAGGGGAAACTGAGGCATGGGCTGGGGAGGGGACGTTGGCCCAGCGGCCGAGCTGTTTCCTCCTGGAGGCTGGTTGGGGGGCCAGGGAGAAGGACGGGGTGGGGGGAGGTCCAGGTGGGGAGGGGGACGCAGCACAGGGACGAGGTGAGGATGGGGAGGGGCCTTGGTGCCCTCCCCCAGGCAGCGGCGGGGACTCGCCAGGGGGTGGAAGCCACCCTTCCTTCCTCCGAAGCTTCCAGAAACTCAGATGTAGGAAACCCCAGGCCAGATGCACCCGAGGTCCAGACCTCAGTGCTTTACAAACCACGGCCAGTCAGGGCAGCCAGTGTTGAGAGCGGCAGGGGCCTGGAGTGAGACACACCAGCCTGGCACCCCGGGGGTTAAGGCTCAGGCTGGCCCAGCACTCCGGGGATTAATGCTCAGGCCTGAGGCCCCGGCACCCTAGGGGTTAAGGCTCAGGCAAAGGCCAAGTCCAGGGCTGGGGCAGGGCCTCCCAGGCCTGGGGCCCCTCGGGGGTCTGGGCAGGGCCACTGCGCAGGGGCAGCCGTGTGGCTCTGTCAGCAGCCAGCTGCCAGGGTGCTGCTTGGCTTGGGGTTCAGTGCGCGAGCTCTGAGGCGCCCCTGGCTGGAGCAGGGCAGCCCGGCCGTCCCACGCCTCTCGGCCTCGCTTGGGGGCTGGGCACCCCTGGCCTGCCGTGGCTCCTCCTGGACGTGGCTTCCCAGGGGGCGAGGACGGGGCCCTGAGGGGTCCGGCCGGGCGAGGGGACGAGGGGTGGCCCTCCCCAGCCACCCTGCCACAGCTGCGACCCCGAGGCCCGGGAGCCCCTGGCCAGACGCCCGTGCCGCTCTTGCCCACTCAGTCCCGAAACCGCTCTCTCCCTAGAAACACTTCCCGCCTCCAGACAATCCTGCGCGGTTCCCGGAGGCGGCTTTCGTCCAGCTCCCAGCCGGGCTCTGGGCCGGGGCCCGAAAGATGCCGCCAGCCGCCCCGCGCCACCCAGAAGCCAGCTCTGGGGGAGACGGCCCCAGGCCGGTCCTTCGGGACCCCGCCGTGCCTGTTAAAGAAGCCCCCCGACAGGGAAGGCGCATCGCCCCGCTTCCCAGAGGCTCCCGAGGCAGGAACGTTCAGGGTTAAATTCCGACGCAGCGCCCGGCCCCTCGGCCCCCGGGGACGCGCGGCCAGCCCTTCACCCGCCGGTTAAACCGGGGGGCCCTGCAAGACCTCGTGTGAATCCCGCCCTCACCAGGTCTCCCGGCAAGCAACACACAAGACGCGGCCTGCAGAGACGAAGCATTTTTTTTTTTTAATTTTATCAAATCGATCTGTACAAAAGTTAGTGTTGCCTGGTCAGAAAATAGTGAAACACAGCAGGTAAGTGACGGCTAAAGTCTTTCCAAACGACACAGAAAAATAGATTGCATAAAAGTGAATTTGTTGCAGTTCCCTGCCCCCACCCCCAGAAAAAATATGCCCCCCCCAAAAAAAAACCCTTAGAAAAAGGTAGGAACAAGTAGAAAAAGTAAAAAGAAGCAACTTCTCAAACGTATTTAAATTTACAAAGTTTTAAAGGCACAAGCTTCCATGAAGTAGCAGTTATCATACATTCGGCGCGCGGCCGAAACCATAGGTAAATCTGGTGTTATTTGACAGCTAAGAATCTGAAAACGTTTAGTGGAGAAAGTCTTAGTTTCACAGCTTGGTCGTGGCCGCCTGGTTCCTCAGCCAGCATCAGTGTGTCTGTGCAGCCGCCCCGTCCTTCCCAGGAAATTCCGACCTCCTACTGCTTGGCACGGCCGCGGGCTCGGCGACACCCCTGCCTCCCAAGTGCCAGCCGACCCGGAGCCGAGGGCGGGGTCCCCGCCAGCAGCAAAGCCGCCTCCCCCCGCGGCCTCCGCGGCCACCGAGCGCGGCCTGAGCCGCCCTGTCCGGGGCCTCCTGGGGCCGACTCGGCTCTGCTCGGGGGCCAGGGGCCCAAATCCCACCTGCCCTTCATGCTAAGCCTCCCCAGCTTTCACTCTGTTTTAAACTCTACTCTTTGCACAAATTATTTTGTTAATTAAAGACAAAATAATACAGAACATAAATACATTTTTAACAGCTTTTGGAAGAAATCAAACACTTTTAAGCTTCAATAACAATAACAGTAATAAAAATGGAAGGGTTACTCTCGGCCAAACCTTGCTTGCGAGAGCTGGAGACAAGGATCTCCTCGGAGCCGCGGCCGGTCCCCGGAGACGCCCGTGTGGCTGGATGCCCGCCGAGCCTGCAGACAACCCGCCGTCGTCGCGGGGCCGTCGCCCACTGGCCCCAGAGAGTTCTTGGCGCCGAGGGCAGCCCGGCCCTCCAGACGCAGTGGCCGAGAGAACTCACGCCTCTCCCCCCTTTTGTTCTTTGTGCTGAGGCTGCTGCTTTGCATTCACCCAGGGGCAAAGCCAAGGCTCTGGCGTCCGTGGGTCCTCCCAGAAGAGCCAACAAACGGTCGCCCTTCGTGCCGGCATCACCCGTCGTCGCAGAGGGAGAGAGAAAGGACGACAGAGGACCGTCTGCTGACGGACGCCGGGCGGCCTGGGGCAGGGGACATCTGCTGACAAGCACCCGAGCATCACTTGGCTCCGCAGGCACCCGGAGCGGTGCAGGCCCCCGCTCCCCGCCAGGCCGTGGTGCTCCCACGTCTCCCTCCGTCGAGCGAGGCCCCCCGCGCGTCCGTCCATCCCTCGTGCCTCAGGGCCGGGTGAGGGTGGTGTACACGGGCGGGTCCCAGTTACTGGGGGGGCTGTGCACGGGCGGCACGGCCAGGCTGTTGAGCAGGGGTGCGGCGTAGGGCCGGCGGGACGAGTGGAAGTAGGGGTACTGGTAGAGGCCGGACGGGTAGCCAGGGTACGGGCTGTAGTAGTTGGAGGCCTGCAGCTCGGTGTAGTCGCACTGCGAGCCGGCGAACGAGCCGGTGGCCGTGGCGGGGGCAGCCGTGGCCACGCAGGCCTGGGCGCTGTAGGAGCCGGGCGAGCCGTGCGGCCGCTCGCTGTAGTGACCAGGGCTCAGCTGCTCCGTCTTGATGTGGGGTCGTGAGGGGCCTGCCGCGGGGGGCGAAGGCGAGGCTGAGCCGGGGCCTTTGGGGGCCCAGCTGGGGGCCGCCCCAGGGTGGGGGTAGGAGGCGCTGCCGTAGGGGCCGCCGGCCGCCTGGCCCGGCTCGGCGGGGAGGGCCACGTGGCCGCCGAGTGGCAGGTACTGGTCGAACTCGTGCACGTCGAAGGCATCCATGTTCCCCATGACCTCGCTGCTCAGCTCCGAGATGTCCACATTGCTGAAGTCGATGTTCTGGCGCCCGCTGTCCAGCAGACGGCGACCCCCGGGCTTCGGCTCCTGCTTGGCGCCGGGCTGCGCGTCCGTCTTGGGGGTGGTGGGCGGGGTGGGCGGCCCGTGGGTCTGCCCTGCGGAGAGAGCAGGCCCGGGCTGAATGACCCCTCTGTGTGCGCGGAGGACACCAACGGCCGCAGGTAGGGTCAAGGGCTTTTTGTTTCTTCACATTTCCCAGAAATTCCAGCAGAGCCAGACCCGGACCTCACATCTTGCCCGGGAAAACCCTGCCAAGCGCCGCTCTGTGGAAGGCTTGGGCACACAAGGCCCCTCCACGGAGGCCCAGGGTGCGGGAGAAGGGCGGCCGGCCGGAGCCGACGTTATGAGCCCTGAGTTCTCGGCGGCTCATCTCCACGGAACCTGTCCCCCGGGGCGCGGCTGAGCAAAACGGGGCTCTCGGCTTCTGCCGACGAGCCGGAGGCTGCAGCGCTGGCCGGCCGGGACCTACCCCCTCCCCGGGTGGTCCGATTTTGAAGCTGGGACGGCTGTGTGGGATGGACTCACGCTCAGAAAACACCCCACGCCAGGATGGGGACAAACCCCAAACCCCCCGATGCGGTTGACACCTTCTGCACACCAGGAGTGGGGGCCCTGGGGCTTCTCCGGGCACCGAGAAGGTTTGCTTCTCTCATGGGCTCCGGACTGGCCTCAGCCCTGGGGACGATCCCCCGCTGCTCACAGCTGTCACCCACCTCAGCCGCAGCCCGAGTGCCCCTGCCTGGGGGGCTCGCAGCCCGTGCCCACCTGTGTGGTCGCCAGGGTGGTGTGGTCCGTTGCTGCCGGGGTGGGGGCCCAGCTCGGCGCCCGGGTCCACGTCACCGTGGCCTGCCTTCACGCCCTTCCTGCGGCGCGGCTGGTACTTGTAGTCTGGATGGTCCTTCTTGTGCTGCACCCGCAGCCGCTCCGCCTCCTCCACGAAAGGCCGCTTCTCCTGCTCACTCAGCAGGCTGCGGGGCCAGACCCAGCGGTCAGGGCCGGGGCAGGGCCTCGGGGTGCCCGGCACACGCTGTCAGAGACTCGCAGGCCACCGGGCACC
Organism: Choloepus didactylus; assembly: GCF_015220235.1. Classification (NCBI taxonomy): domain Eukaryota; kingdom Metazoa; phylum Chordata; class Mammalia; order Pilosa; family Megalonychidae; genus Choloepus; species Choloepus didactylus. The sequence continues at coordinate 27,906,274 of NC_051327.1, read as the reverse complement.
CGGCCGCGTGCCCTGCCCAGCCTCCCGCAGCCTGTCTCAAACATCCCCCTCTCATCTTCCTCCTCCTACTTCCCTCTGCTTCGTTCCCTCCCTTTGGGGCTTTCTAAGGGGTGTGGGGGTGGGAGCAGCACCAAAGTGAGACTTCCCGGGAAGGGGTGCCAGCCCTCTGGCAGGCCTCTGGGGGCTGCCGTGCCTTCACCCCCAGACTTGCCGAAACAGTTGTAGAAGTGGTCATCCTCGCAGTGGACCCACTGACTCTCCCAGGGCTGCCCCTACCGCCCCCCCCCCCCCAGGCCTGGGCACAACAGCAAAACAACCACCACACAACCTCTGGGTGCCGGTTTACCAGCGGGAAGCCAGGAACCAGCACCCCAAACCCTGGCATCCATTTTAACCCGAGAAGACACGGGGACTGCTCTCGGGAGCAGTGACTTAGTCACCGCCCAGGCCCTACTTACTACCTCCACAGAGGAAGCAAAATGACCAGATTCACCACACCAGAGGGGACCCTCGTGGGACACCCCTCTCCCTCCTCCTGGTGGGGGGAGCACAGAGATGGCAGGCGAGGAGAGGCTGTGGGGCCCCGTGCCAGCAAGCAGCTGCACAGCCCTCCACCTGCCGCCCCCATCTGCGTGGGGAGTCCAGGAGCCCGGCCCTTCCCAAGGAGTGGGGGTGCCTGCGGGTGGAGGGCCCTTCTGGCGGGGAGGGGCGCCGGGCCCTGGGTCCCCGCGAGGCGGGCTGCCTGCGGTCCTGGCACGGGGCTCCCCGCGCTGCCCTCGGCAGGTCCGGACCCCGGCACCCGCGCCCGCCACCCCGGGGCTCCCCGCCGCGCGCCCCCGCTCGGGCCCGGCTCACCGCCACAGCTTGCCCAGCGTCTTGCTGAGCTCGGCGTTGTGCAGGTGCGGGTACTGGTCCGCCAGCTTGCGGCGCGCCGCCTGCGCCCACACCATGAAGGCGTTCATGGGCCGCTTGACGTGCGGCTTGGCCTTGAGCGCGCCGCCGCCGCCGCGCACGGGCATGGGCACCAGGCTCCAGTCGTAGCCCTTGAGCACCTGCGACACGGCGTCGCGGATGCAGGCGGGGAAGCGCTCGTCCGCCGCCTCGGCCGCCTCGGCCCTGCCGCCGCCCGCGCCCCCCGCGCCCCCCGCGCCCTCGGAGCCGGCGGGCGACGGCGGCGCGTCCGAGTCCGAGTCCTCCGCGTGCGACATGGAGCTGCCGGTGCCCGACGGGCTGCCGGGCGGCCGCGCGCGCGCCTCGCTCGTGTCCAGCATCGGGGCCGCGCCCCGGGGCCCGCCCGGGCTGGCGCCCCCCGCTCCCCGCCCGAGGTCGCCGCGCCCCGCGCCCGCGCCCCGCCGCTCCGTCCCGGCTCCGCGGCCGCAACAAGTTTCTTTAAGCGGCGCCGCCAGGCCCCGCCCCCCGCGCGGCTCCCCATTGGGCGGCGCGCGCCCCTCCCCCGGGCGGAGCCTGCCCTCCCCGCCCCGCCGCGCCCCCGCCCGCCCGGCAGCCGCCCCACGGGGGCCGGGGACCCCGCCCCAGCAGAGAGGGCCCGGGCGGGGGCAGCGGGGGCGCCCCTCCTCCGCGGGCGCGTCGCGGCTCCGTGCGTCCGGTCTCGGGTCTCCCCGCCCCCAGCCCGCCCTGCGCCCCGACGCCGCGCCCCCACCTCGCCGGCGCGGGGGTCAGGGATGCACTCCCGCCAGCCCGGCCCGGGGTCTGCCGGCTCCCGCCCGCGCGCCCGAGGCTGCGGGTGCGCACGCCCAGGTACAGAGCGCCCGAGGCTGCGGGTGCGCACGCCCAGGTACAGAGCGCCCGAGGCCGCGCCGCGGAGCTGCGGACCCCAGGCCCCCGCCCCGTCCGGCTGCGAGCGGCCCGAGGGAGGGCGGGGCGCGGTCCCGGGGGCGGGGCCGCCGAGTCCCCGGGGCCGCCGGCGGATGGCGAGGCCGGACGCGGGGGCCAGGGCCTTCCGGGCGTGACCCGGGGGTGGGGTCGCCGAGGCCGTCCGGTCCGGCAGCCCTGGTGGTCGGGCGAGGGCGGAGGCCGCTCGGGTCCCCTGCGCCCTGGGCGTCCGGGGCCGAGGAGCGGGGGAGCCCGCGGGGGAGCGGGGCGGGGTCAGGGAGCGACCCCAGACGAGGGCGCGGAGCCCTGCCCGAGGCCGCCCCCGCGAGTCGGCCTTGGGGCCGGCGGTTCCCGAGGGCGGCTCCGATTCTTTCGCCAATGCGCCGGGAGGCGACGGACCGGCGGCGCGGGACACGAGCGTCACGAGTCTGTGACTTGGGCGCCCTGTGCAGGGGCGTCCCGTTCCCCAACCGCGCACCCCCCACCCCACTGGCCGTCATTGCCGCCCGAGCGGGTGGCGGCTGCAGCCACAGGAGAGTGAGGGACTCGGCGGAAACTCCATGTCCTGCTGGAGGACTGATGGGGGAGGCTGGTGTGTGGCACCCCAAAGCCCCCGCCAGGCTCATCCCTAGTCCGTGGTGGGGGCCTCGGAAAGGTGCCGGGGGCTGTCCGGCCTTGGTCCTCTGGCAGTGCTGACCTCTGGTGTCTCTCCTGCTGGGTGGGGCCCGGAGTGGACCCTGGGAGTGGCGTCCAGCGGGGGAGGAGCCGAGGGTGGGCCCTGTGTTCGCCAGGTATTTGCTAAGCGCCGCTTTGTGCAGGGGCACCTCTGGGCGCTGGGGGGGGTGATAAAGAGGAGCGTTGGAAGGTCCTGGCCCTGGCGATGCTGGCATGAAGGTGGGGGGCACAAGGCACAGGGCTGACAGTCACCAGGGGTGGGGGCTGGAGGAGGGATGGTGGAGGAAGAGGAGGGGGTCCACGGAGCTGAGACCTGATGCCTCCATCCCCTGCAAAGAGAGAGAGCTCCTGGCTGAGGGAAGGCACGTGCAAATGCCCTGGGGCGCAGGAGCTCGGGGTGTTCGAGAAGGGACAGGGGCCACGGTGACTTGGAAACTTGCGGGACAGCCAGCTGGGCCGCTTCTCAGACCACGTCCCATGCCACACGTCCGCATGCGGGTGCCGAGCCCCTCTTCTCTTAGCTCTGCCAAGGTGCTGACAGGCCCCGGGCCACCCTGGGGGTGCAGGGAAAGCTGATATAAAGAAAGTTTCCTGTGGCAGAGGCTCCAAGGACCCCTGCAGAGAAGGGGGTGTGGCTCCCTGGCACCCCATGTGCCCACTAGGCGGGGCCAGTCCCAGGCCGGGACAGTTGGCAGGAAAGTCCCCACAGGGCCCGGGACATCCCCTTACCCCCCAGCTTCTGGGAATGGCTGACTCGGGGAGCCCACATCTGTGGGTTTCTGTGTGCACTGCTGGGGACAGGGGGGTCCGGTCTTGCTGGAGGCTGAGTGGCCACGAGGAGGGCACCTGCTGTCCTCCCTGCCCTTTGCCCTGAACTGTGGCCCCTTCCGGTCAGGCAGCCTCCTGGCCGCTGTCTTGGAAGGTCAGGGGGGCTGCGTTTGTATTCCGTGCTGTCTTGGAGAGGAAGGCCTTGGGGAGAGCCGGGTGGGCTGGCCTGCCCTGTGTGGCCGTGGCTCGGCTGCTGGGCCCAGGGAGACTCGGGTGCGTGGCGGCTCCTGGGGCCGGGGGCCCACTGGCCTCCGAGGAACTGGTGCTTCCTGTCACCAGCCAGTCTGGCAGAAACGAGCACGCAGAGCAGAGCAGTGGTTCCCCGACCCGCTGGGTCTCCAGGGAGGGGGAGAGGGCCCCCAGAACCCTGCCCAGTCCCCCCTTAGGGCTCCAGCCGCTGAGGGACAGGCTCACAGGGCCTCGAGCCTGGTGTTCCGCCAAACCTCACCCCTCCCCACGTGGGGTCAGCCGTTTCCGGGGTGCCAGTTGTGCCACGGCCGGGGTCCTGGCTCCTCGATGTTCCCTCTCCGTGGCCATCTCCACACGGGGCCCTTGGCATCTTACTCCCAGGCTGGTGGTGGTGGCGTTGCCTCAAGCGCTGGCACCCCCAGGCAGGGGTGAGTGGGCCCCGGGCGAGCCCCCCTCTCCTCCCCTGTGCCTGGGCGTGAGGCTGCCAGGCCGAGGGCACCCCCCTGCTGCGGCTGTTTTCCTTTTGAAAGCTTCTGGGGCGAGGACAGAAGTCCACTGGCAGACTTGCTACCCCAGGGGCACGTGTGTGCGGGGTCTTGGGGACAGCACCCGCTCGCCCCTCTGCTGGGAGCAGCTCCCTGAGCTCCCAGGCACCCCTCCGTCTCCTCCCGGTCCGTGGGTGTGGAGCCGTCCCGGCATGGAGGTGCCTCTAAGGGGATTGGGCAGGTGCCGACGGCACATCTTCTGGAGGGAAGCTGAGTCTGCTGGTGGTGTTTGAGGCTCCAGGTCAAGCTGTACCTTCCTCTGGACTTTTCCGTTCCATAAGCCAATAAATTTGGATCCTTGATTGAGCAAGTCAAGTTGGGTTTCTGTTTCTTGTCCTGCGGGGCTGGGTCTAACCCCTCATCCCCGGGACCCCCAGACCCCAGGCCCTTGTCCCCTCGTCCTCTGGCCCCCTGCCCCTCACTGTCACAGGACCCGCCCAGCCCGGGCACCGAGTTCCTCGGAGAAGCAGGTGAGGAGCCGGGCGAGGCCGGCGGGCACAGGGGACGAGGGCTCTTCGTTGTCCTCACCAGGACACTGACAGGAGCTCTCACTTCAGAAAACCACCTGTGAGTCAAAACGGGCTGCCGGGAGCTGCGTCCGTCTCTTCCAAGTTTGACATTTGGACTTAATTGGCTTCTTGCTCAAGACGTCTAAGTTTTAATTCTCCCAAAAGCAGAGGTCTTGAGTCGTGTTTTGAGTATAACTGGGAAAGGCAAATGGTGGCTTAAGGTAAACGTGTCAGAAAGAAAAATCCGCCTTTTGATGCTGCGGAGCTCTCGTCCTCCTCTACTGTGATGGAAGGTTCCAGAGAGCCCCATAGTGCCAAAGCCTCTCTCCTGGGTGTTCATTTTTCTGACTGTGCTGGAGAAGGCTCGAGCACGGCCGCCGCGGGCACCACACCGGGCGAGGGGCGGACAGCAGGAGGCTCTCTGCCAACGCGGTGAATGCGCTGTTGGTGACAGAGGGTATGGCGGTGGGCTTGGGCGCGATTCTGTTTCGGAAGCTTCCGGGACAGGGGCAGAGGGTGCAGCGGTTCCTGGGTCTCCTTTGGCGCTGACCCCCCGGGGCCCGGCGCTGGCCGTCCGGGACCCTGCGTTCCCCAGCGTCGCCTTTCTCACGGGCACCTGCTCCCACAGCCCCAGGGTGCCAGGACTTCAGGAGAGCGGTGGCTTTGCTGCGCCCACGAGGGTGTCGCCCAGTCCCCCCCACCAGATCCGGGGCCAGTCCCGGGAGGGCACGGGTCGTCCCCCTCCCCCGTGTATGTGGCGGCTGCTTGGGAGGCGCAAGGGTTTGAGCCCCCCACGGCCGGGGAGGTGGCTGCCTCCGTGCCCCCAGGCCCGGGCCTCCACGTCGGGGAGAACCGCTGCGAGCACTGTGCAGAGAGGACAGGGGCTGGGGGCTGCGGAGGGGTCCAGCCAGCCCCGATGGCTGAGCCTCAGGTGGGGGTAATGATACGAACTGTGGGGGGCAGGTACCCCTTTCTGCCGGCTTTAAGCCCACTGCTGCGCCTCCTTCCTTCCTTGCTGGACCCATGCACTTTCTGGAGTCCCCACGCCGCACCGGGGCTGCTTCCGTGGGGTCCAGGCCCCCGAGGAGCTCGCACGGGCGGCGACTTCTCCTAAAGCACGTCACGAGGATCAGTCTTAACTGAAACGAGGACCCACAAGGTTGGCTTGTGACTTGGGGCTGCTGGTCAGCTGGGGAGGGAAACCGAGTCACAGGTCCGCCCACCCCTGCCTCCTGCCCTGGGGGTGAGGAAGGGGTAGGGGCTGAGAAGGCTCCTCCAGGAAGGTGTCAGGGTTCTGGAAAGGGGGCCTGTGGTGTGGTCACAGGGACAGTCTGCTCTGGGATCGTTGCTGGCCGACGTTCCCAGACGCCAGGCGTGCAGTAGCCAGCACCTGATGCTTATTGTGAAATCATCCTCACTCCAAGCTGACAAGTTACATAGCTTGTCTCCTGCTGACAGGCCATCTGGGAATGCCTTCAAGGAGAACGTGTAACAGGATTGCCACCCGCTCTTTCCAGAAATGAACTGTGTACTTCTTTAATTGCTGGGCGAGAGTTACAGGGAAGGTAAAACCTCTGTGTCAGCTGACACTGGGTACAGCCACCCTGCTCAGGCCTCGGGCACCTCTGCTGTGAGCTACAGGTTTGGGTCAAGCCAGGGGTCCTGAACTTGGGCCTTCAGGGGCCATGCAGGGAAGGGAAGTGTGGCTGCTGCTGTGGGCGAGGCTGTAGGAGTGGGGGAGCCTGGGGATGGCTGGAGAGAGGCCCCTGTCTTCCTAGATGCCCAGCCCCGGCCCTTTGAGGCCACCCAGACCCCCACTGGCCTGCCAGCTGACCATGGGTATGCAAATGGCCCTGCCCAGATTGGTAGAACCAGCTGGCTGCCACAAAGACTGGTAGTTTTGGTGTTGTTTGTTACGCAGCATCATTGTTGCAGTTGATGACTGATACACTGTCTGACATGGCTCCCCGGGGAGAGTTCAGTCTGCATGTCTCCTGTTTGTGACCGCTGGACTACACAATTTCTCGGACTCTTTCCAGCTCAGGATGTGATTCTAAGAAAAAGAACAAACCCTGTATTCCTTTTCTTGCTTGTGGTTCTACAACCAGAGAATGCAAAGACCTTGGGTGTTTTGCTTTGCTCTCTGCTGAGAAATCGTGGCTTGTCAGCTTGCCGGGCAGCGCAGGGCTGCATTTCCTTCTGGGTGGCAGACGTGGGCACGCTATCGCCAGGACCCAAGGGTGTCGGGAGCGGAGATGAGTGAGCCATGCGGGATAGCCGTCCATGAGTCACGGTTCCAGCACAACCAGCAAATGGCCCGGCACCTGCTCACCCCCCCACCCCCACACCTGCCACCCTCACCCTGGGATTCTGGCTGCTGGACAGTCAGGGCGGGCTCAGCCCCACATGGCCGCCCCTTAGAAGGAAGTGACAGATGTTAGTGTCCACAGATGCTGCCCTCCCCTTCATAAACATTTCAAGAAATGAAAAATTGGGGTAAATGAAGGGTGCATGAGTAGATTCAGGCCCAAGCTGGGTTCTTTTGGGTGCCAGGGACAGCTGTGACGGCGTGCCAGGGACAACTGGCTGCATGAGGCAGAGGCTGCCAGGCCGGGGTGCCCAGGACAGCTGGAGGGAGGCTGACACGAGGCTCAGTCTGCTCTGATGCCGCCCCGCAGCTGTTGGGAGCAGCGCCAGCCCCGGGCTTGCATGTGCCTCGGTGCCGGGGGCTGCCCCCCACCCCACCCCAGGGACACAGGACTGAATCCCCCCAGAGGCAAAGAACTTGGCTGTGGCTCCCCACTCCCACCGGCCCCCATGGAGCTGACGGCTCCTCTTGGGGCTTTCTGCCTCCTCTGGCCCCCATCTCCCTTCTCAGGTCCCTCTTGCTCTGCGGGGAGCCCTGGGCCTGGCCCGGCTGGCTGCTGGCAGCCCCGGAGCCTCCTGGGAGCAGCTCTTTGCTTGGAAATGTTGGCTCAAGTCTCCCCCAGAACACACCCCAGGGTGGCCGTGGCCTGCAGGGTGCTGAGCTGCAGGGCAGGGGGAGGACAGCACCCTGCTGACCCCCTGGTCAGCGGCCCCCGCTCTCCACCGGTCTCAGCTGCAGCTGCTCCAGGCCTCCGGAGAGGGTGTTGCTTTGTGTTTTTGAGACGTGCCTCTTCGCACTGCTTCAGACATACCCGAGTTTGCATGTCAGTTTAAAAACACCGGCCACTCCCGAATGGGGACGGAGAGGTGAGTTTAGTTGTAAAGGGTGTGACGCGTGCCGAGGTGAAGGCAGTGCTTCCAGGTGATTTCCGAAACACCAGTGCTCTTTGCTCAGTTCCGGGCTGCAGGGCCCCAGGACGGAGCCAGCCTGCGCCTCTCCCGGCCGAGCCCTGCTCCGTGAGCTCACTCCCCGCCGGCCCTGGAAGATGGGAGCGGACCCCAGAGGACACTCAGCTCCCGGCAGACACCCCCTCCCCGCGCCCACCCTGGGCAAACCCAGAGAGGGAGCCCGGAGCTGGAGGCTGAACAAGGGGCCTTTTCTCCTCTCACAATGCCCCATTGTGCCCTTCTCTGGGGACAACAATGCAGCCCCAGCAAGGGGAAGCTGAGAACAAAGGGGCCCTTTGTGAGGATGGTCCCCACCTGAAAAGCAGGGCCAGGGTCACACCTGATGGCGGAGCCGTCCTTCCTCTCCTGTCCCCGAGCAGCTCAGGCATCCTGCAGGGAACGAGGGGTGCTCCGGGCAGGCTTGGCTGAGGCGCCGTTTTCTCCCTGCTCCCCCAGGCCTCGGGGAGCACAGGAGCAGGTTGTGGGGTCCTGTGGGAGACCCGGATGCAGGGCCTCAACGGGGTGACTGCTCCTCGGAGCCCCGAGCCCTGTGAGCCCCCCGAGCCTGCCCAGGGCCAGAGGCGGAGCACCCTGCAGAAGTTGTTTGAGCTCCGTGCCACGTCTTTGGCGGGTCCCACTTTACAGCCTGGATCCTTGGGGAGGGAAAGGAAACCTTTTTGTCCCACTGTAACACGCACCCTGACTCTTGGGGGAGGCTGGAGCCTGCAGAGGGATCCTAGCAGTTGTGGTTCTGGACTAGATTTGGGGTCTGAGGCCTGACAGTCAGTCCCTGTCCTCATGGCGATCACACCACAGGTGGGGAAGATGTAATTAAGTAATGAAACAAGCCATGAAGATGGGTCACTTGATTACACAAGTGTCAGTAAGTCATATGTCAAAACACTTAAGCAGAAAATTGAGAGGCTAAAGACAAGAAGATGTAAAACAAAAACAAAAAGCAAGATCAATATTTCCAAAATACCCAAAGGGCAAGAGCTTCAATATGTAAAGAGCTCTGGCAAATGAATAAGAAAATACTCACACCTCAATGCCTTGCTTGCAATTGGCCCATAATTTACCCAATCACCCTGAGGGCCTGGAGCTCCCCTGGGCTGCACAGCCCCCCACCCCCTGAAGAGCGCCTCCCACCTCCCCCTCACCGGCCATCCTCAGATGCAGAGCCGCCAGTGCCCTCACCACAGTCCTGCTCAGGTCATCGGTCAGTGGGCACCTCCACCCTCTGGGTCCCTGGTGGTCCTCTCTCCCCCCACGGCCTGGGGTCCAGGCCCCCCAGCTGGTAGAAGCGCTGCCTGTGTAACGGAGCGTTGCTGCCCTGCTGGGAGATGCCATGGTGGGGCGTGGCCCTGCCTGGTCTATCCCTCACTAGCTGTTTGAGGTCACCCCGTGTCCTCCACAGAGAGTGGAGGTGAGGGATCAGCGAGGGGACCCCTGAAGGTGCCTGCCCAGCACGTGGCCCGGGGAACCGGAGAGTGAGGCCATGGCCGCCACGCCTTCAACCGGGAGCGTCCTTCCCAGCTTTCCTGCACGCGTGCGGCTTCACGCGTGGCAGGTACACGGTATGTGTTCACCAGTCCTTCCAGCGGGGCCCTGGCTGCCCACGTGTGAACCCTAGACCCGCCCCTGCCCGTGCCCCTGCCGCAGCCTGGTTCTGGGCAGGGTGTGCCTTTCCAACAGCCTCCTTCACATTTTATTTTTACTTTTGTGTGTGCCTTCCATCCACCCCTTGAATGAATGAGTAAGTGCGTAAGTGAATGAGTGAGTGAGGGAATGAATGAATGAATGAATGAATGAGAAAAGCGTGAGCGAGGCCGGCGGCCGCATTCCAGGGCAAGCCATGCGCCAGTTCCCTCCCAGGGACCAACCCTCTTGCGGCTGCAGCGCCGCGCATGGCCTGAGGGGGGCGCGCACGCGCTCGGGCCCGAGAGGGGCTCCCGCTCGTGGGCGTGGCCGGCTGGAGGGGGAGTGACCGTGGGGTGTGGGCGTGATTGGCGGGCTGTAGGCGTGGTCTGAGTGGTGTGGAGAGGCCTGCCAGAGGGGGCAAGACCGGAGTGTGGGCGTGGCCGTGTTGGGTGGTGGGCGGGGCCTCGGGCGCACGCCGTCGCACGGCCCTCCCCGCGCATGCGTCTTAAGGCTTAGCAATGGCGGCGCCCGGGGAGTCCCTGAGGAAGCGGAGTCGCGGGGACAGGGTCCCAGGGCCTCGGTCGCCGTCTCCGCCCGCGCCGAGGCGCGACCCCGCGGGCTCCCCGGCCTGCCTCCGCGCGGGCACCTTCTGGCTGACCAGGATAGCGCTCCTGAAGGCGCTGGCGTTCGTTTACTGTGAGTCCGCGGCGGGGCCCGCGCGTGGACGCTCCCGCGACCCCTGCCCGCGGCCGCCGGCTCCCGGCTCCCGGCCCCACGGCGGGTAGGGGTTCCCGGTGCCGGGGCCCAGCGCGGCCGAGAGGAAGGCCAGCCCCCCACGGCGCGGGCCTCGGGGTCGTGACACGAACACGCGGCCCCGCGCGCCTCCACGCCCCGGTGCCGCTTGCCGTGCCGCCCCCGCCCCGAAATTCGTGGGCGACGCCCACAGAGCCCTGCGAGGCTCCCGGGGGCCGCGCTGGGGGCTGGACTGGTGGTGTCCCTGCGCGCCCAGGACGCGCCGCTCGGGACGCCAAAGGACGCGCAAGGAAGCGGTTGGCAGGAGCTCAAACCAGTCCCCGAGGCCCTCAAACGAGCGGAAGTGGGGCCAGTCCAGGAGGGGAGCCAGGAGGGAGGCTGGCCCCTGCCCGGGGAGATGGGGCACCCTAAGCGCAGGATGACCTCAGTTTTACAGCCTCATCTTCCGCACACGTGGGTGAAAAGAGTGCATGGCAGGAGCTCCCTGGAAAGTTCCACGAACATCTTAAGAGGTCCTGACGGCACTGCCGAGGAGAGGGGCTCCGGTTTACGTTTGTGTGACGACGTGGGCCTTTTCCTAGTTGAGATTTACTGGAAGACTTGGTGGAGAGGACTCAGTTTACTGTGCAGTTGTCTAGATGGGCTTTTAACTCAGCTTCTCTTTCTGGCATCACTTTTTCTCTCCTCCTTTTGCCCTTTTTTTTTTTCCTTGTACTAAATACACATAACAAAATTTAACATTTTAATCATTTTTAACTGTAAAATTCAGTGGTGTTACAGTGAATTTACAGTGTTTGGGTGTTACAACATTTACAGTGTTAGGGTGTTACAACATTTACAGTGTTGTGTAACCATCATCACTCTCTGTAGAACTTTTTCACCATCCCAAACAGAAACTCTGTACTCAGTAAGCAAAAACTCCCCAGTCCTCCCCCTGGTAATTGCTCGTCTCCTTTCAGTCTCTGTGAATTTACCTATTCTAGATCCCTCAGACTGGTGGAACCGCACAACGTGTGTCCCCTCATGTCTGGCTTATTTCACTCAGTGTAACCTTTTCAAGGTTCACTCATGTTGTAGCATCAATCAGCACTTGGTTCCTTTTCGTGGCTGAGTAACATCCTATTGTATGGGTGGACCACGTGGTTTACCCGTTCATTTATTGATGGTCACTTGGGTGGTTTCCACCTTCTGGCAATTGCAGATAATGCCTCTGCGAAGGTCTGTGTGCAAATATCTGTTCGAGTCCCTGCTTTTAGTTCTTTATGTTCTATACCTAGGAGTGGCATTGTGGCTCATATGGTGATTCTATATTTACCTTTTTGAGGAACTGCAGACTGTTTTCCACAGAGGCTGTGCCGTGTAAAATCCCACCAACATTGCATGAGGGTTCCAGTTTCTCCACACCCTCACTGCCACTTGTTTTGTTTGTTTGTTGTAGCCAACCAAGTGTGTGTGAAGTGGTATCTTGCTGAGGTTTCGGTTTGTATTTTCCTGGTGACTGTAGACGTTGAGCCTCTTTCCATGTGCATTTGCATATCTTCTTTGGAGAAATGTCTATTGAAGTCCTTTACCCATTTTTTAAATTGAATTCTTTACATATTCTGGATACTAGTCCCTTATCAGGTATATGATTTGCACTTATTTTCTGCCATTCACTCTCTTGATAATGTCCTTTCATGTACAGAAATTCTAAATTTTGATAAAGTCCAATTTATTTTTGTTGTAGCTGTGCCTTCGGTACCATATTTAAGAAACCATTGCCAAATCTGGGGTTCTGAAGATTTCCCCCCAAATCCAAGAGTTTTATGGTTTACCTCTTAGATTGAGGTCTTTGACCTATTTTGAGTTAGTTTTTGTATATGATGTGAGGCAGGGGTCTGTTGTCATTCTTTTGCATGGGAATGTCCAGTTTCCTGCCACCCTCTGCTGAAAACGTTGTCTTTCCCCATTGAATGGTGTTATGGAGTGGGGCACGTCCCCAGAAGACACATTCAGCTCCAACCCCCTCCTGGGATGGGAACATACTTGTAAATAGGGTGTTTGAAGATGCTGTTAGTTAAAATGAGCCAAACTTGATTACAGTGTGCCCTTCATCCAGTACAACTGGTGTCCTTATGAGAAGAGGACATTTGGACACACAAGACAGATAGGCAGAGAGATGGATGGACAGAGGGAGGGGAATGGCCAGGTGATGGCGGCGGCGATTGGGTTGTGCCATGAGCCGTGGACTGTGGACCGCTTGGGAGGAAAGCACGGCCCTGCGGGGGAAACAATACATTCCTGTTGTTGATGCCACCCGGCCCGTGGCCCTTTGTTACAGCAGCACTGGCCACAAGGACAGGGGTCCTGGCAACCTGTGGGAAGCCTGCCGACTGTCTGTGTGGGGGTCCCTTCCTGGGGCCTCTATTCTCCTCCACAGGTTTGGCGTGATTTTTAGAAGAGTGATTAAAGTAATAAATAGTTCTTAACAGTGTTGCTTTCTCTGCTGTGGTATTAAATAGTCATTTTGCAATCTTGAGCTGTCACTTAGCAAAAGATGAAGTCAGATACAGTTAATCTTTGAGACTTTAATAGACCTTTAAAGGGGAGCCCGTAATGGAGTGGGTAACCCTAGGGACTTCACTTGCAGAGCCCAGCTGCATGAAGGCCTCTCCTGGGGCCTTTCACAGGGGGGCCCAGGCTGCTTTGATCTCTGCAGGGACTCTCCCTTCAAGTCAGAAGGAAGCAATTTTAAGCCACTGGGGTCAAGCAGATATTTTAAGCCTGGTGCTGAACTTAGCACTCTTTGCTTTGGCATACGTGTTTTTTTGCATTCTTGTGAGTGAGTGTATTTGGAGTAGAATCAGTTTTTCCCCAGTGGTGTGGGGACTTCATTCTTTGGCTGAGAAGGCCTGGAGCAAGGGGGCACGCATCCTGCCTTATCTCTTTCTAGAGGGTTCCTGGCCTTCTCGGGAATATGAGCTGCACTCGTTCCTCACGATCCCAGGGTTTTTCCAAGATGCCATAGAGGCTCTCCAGATATTTCATGGAGTGTTAATTTTAAAAATGTTTTAGCTGTTGAAGAAATTGTAGTTTAAAACACAGTCAAATGTATTCCGTAGATGCTCCTAGTTTAAAGCACATTGAACTTAGGCAAACTTAAGCTTATGCAATGTGTCTCAAAAAGCATATACTGAAAAGATCTGGAAAATGTGTTGCTTCCAAGCACAGAATTGCCTGCTTTGTTTTTGCAGCCTCGGAGCCAGATGCTCCATTGGCTCCAAGTACGGTGCCCTCAGCACCAGGCCTGGATGTTTCTGTGGGATACACACATGGCTTGTGGACGCTCTGTGCAAGTACACCGTATGCAGATCGCACTGTGCACAGTGGGCGCTCACGGGCCTGTCTGCAGGGCGCTGCCGTGTGAGCTGGAATGTGTTCTCTTCTGACTTTGAACGCACATGCTGGAAAGCGGCGTAAAGCAGCGTTTTAACGTGTACTGCCAGTGCAACTACGAGTACAGCCCTCGCCTGTCATCTTGAGTGGCCTCCACACCTGCAAATGTTTGTCGTATTAAATGAATATTTATGTAGCCTCTGCCTATGCCAGGGCCCTCTGGGAGCTTCAAAAGTACGCGTTCACCTTGTCGCTTCTCGTGAGAACAGACGAGGATCAGAGAGGCTGAGCGGGTTGCCCAGGGTGCACAGCAAGTCACAGTGGCCGCTGGAGTCCAGGCAGTCTGGCTCTGGCCCTTGCTCCTCGCCCACTCCCTGTGCTTCCTGGTGCATCTTAAACACCAGGTTCACACCCGGGCAGCAGCGTTTGTAGGCCCCGAGGTACCCCAGAAGGACTGAGGTGGCGGTGTATGCCTGGCACCCGCCGCTCTGTTCCCTCGGCACAGGGTCGCCAATGCAGATTGATCAGATGCTCACATGACGGGCTCCCAGCTTGTGCTGTGGGGGTCCACGCACCCTCATCACGGAGTGCAGGGGCGGTGTGGCCATCCCAGGAGCTGGATGCTTGGGGGTGCCAGGCACCTGGGGGTGTTGGATGCCTGGGGGTGCTGCCTGTCTGGGGGTGCTGGACGCCTGGTGCCGGACACCAGGGGGAGCCAGACGCATGGGGGTGCTGGCTGCAGCCATCTTGTGACTGTGAGGCACAGGCGTGAGGATGGACGCTGGTGTGCTACGACTGGCAAAGCAGGAAACGCATCTCTTGCATTCCTTACCGATAAATCCAGGGTTCCTTGAACTTTCTACTTCTGAAGAGCGTTGCTGTAGATCGGGGACGGGAGAGAGCCAGAAAGCAGAGGCGTGGGAAAGGGAGCCTGAGTGAAACCCCAGACTGAGGCGGGCTGCCAGGACCTGAGCCCGCGAGCGAAGGCCCGTGTCCCCACCCTTGGTGTCTGCTGGGCCGAGGAGGAGCCCTTTGGGGATGCCCGCAGGCCATGTCCCACCCCCCACCTTGGCCACCGTCTGCATTTCATCCTGGCAGTCCTGGTCTCCTGGCTGAGTGCTGTTTTTTTCCTGTGATAGTTTGTATTTGTTAAAGTTCTCTTTTTTAATTGTAATTTTTTAATGCAATTTTATTGGCATCTATTCACATACTAGATAATCATCCAAATTGTACAATCAGCGGTTCACAGTATCATCATATAGTTGTCTAAAGTTCATTTTTGCAATGTATATTGTTATGGGTTATTTATAATCACTTAGAAAATTGTGGTAAAATATATATAACACAAAATTTGCCATTTTAACCATTTTCAGTGGCATTAATTATAATCCCAGTGTTGTAGTGTTGTGGAACCATCAGCACTGTCTGTTTCCCAAATTTTTCCTCACCCCAAACAGAACCCGTGTCCCGCTAGCGGTTGCTGCCCGACCCCGTTCCCACAGCCCCTGGCAGCCTCTGTTTCCCTTTCCGTTTCCTAGACTATGCCTGGTCTGGGTGGTTCCTGTGCATGGTCACACAGCACTCGTTCCTTTGTTTCTGACTTATTTCCCTAAGCCTGTTTTTGGGGTGGTTCCATGTTGTCGCATGGATCGGAACATCGTTTCCCTTCACAGCTGTGTGATTTTCCGTCGTACGTGCCTACCGTGTGGTGTTGGTATATCCGTCGGTTGATGGGTGTTTGGGTGGCTTCCATCTTTTGGCAATTGTGAATAACGCTGCCGTGAACATCGGTGTGCAGACATCTGTGCGTGTCCCCGTGTTCAGTTCTCTGGGGAGTGGAATTGCCGGGTCCTATGGTGATCCTGCGTTTAGGGTCCTGGGGATCTGCCCGCCTGCCCTCCGCAGCGGCTGCACCGTTTGGCACTCCTGTTTCTCCACATCCTCTCCAGCACTTGTAATCCCACCCCTTTTTTTTTTACAATGGGCATCCTGGTGGGTGTGAAGTAGCATCTCACTGGAGTTTTGATTTGCATTTCTCTGATGGCTGAAGATGTTAAGCACTGTTTCTAGTGCTTTTTGGTCATCTGTGTACCTTCTTTGGTGAAATGTTTATTCAGGTCATTGGCCCATTGAGTTCTTGGCCCATTTGTAAATTGGCTCACTTGTCTTTTTGTTGAGCCGTAGGAGTTCTTTATATATTCTGGATATTAAACTCTTATTGGATATGTGGTCTCCAAATACTTTCTCCCATTCTGTGGGTTTTCTCACTTTCTTAATAATATACTTTGCACAAAAGTTGCTGATTTTGACGCTGATTTCCTCATTTTTCTCTTGTTGCGCGTGCTTCCTGTGATGCACTTGTATCAGCTGTAAAAATGGTATTGTTTTGCGTTTTGGAAAGTGCAGGTTGTGCCCTGGGATGCACGTGGTTCCTCAGCCCGAGTATCCCCCCACAATGTGTGGTGGGATCTGCTGGATCCCCGCTGTCAGCCAGGACGTGGGTGCCTGGGTGGGCACCGAGCGCCCCTGTCTTCACCTTCACTCCTAGGTGTGCCCACACTGAGGTCCAGAGGATGTGTGGTTTTGGGGGTGGGAGTCATTAGAAATGAATTCAGAAATTTGGGGTTTGAGTTGGCGGTAACCGTTACTCAGCTGCCAGCACTGTCACAGGCTTCAGGCTCTGTCGCGTGTTCTGGGAGTCGTGGTGCTGACTGGGTTCTGGGTTGCCAGAATGCAGCTTGGAAGCGGCTGAGACGTGCAGTGTGGGACGGTAGCTAATGTTCACGCGTAACTGTGCATGAACCACGTGCATGTGCACATCTGCTGTACGCGTGGGGGTAGCAGGTGTGTCGTCCGGTTTAGGGAATCCTGAGCCGCTTGGAGGTTCTCTCCTCCCAAGCGTGGAGGTTGACCAGGTGCATCAGCCCCCCCCCCCCCGCCCCTGTCCCCCCAGCTCCGGAACTCTCAGTCCATGAGATTCCTGATGGGGGCTTCACAGAATGAGCCCTCCCTTTTTTGGCTAAAATAGTTTGGGAGGTGCATGTTTTTTGGCTACCAGGCTACTTTGTGAAATGATTTTTGAAACCCTGTCTGGCCATTCAGATTTTGCATCTTCTCTAGGTTGGCCCCTGTAAGAGTTTCCCCACAGTTCTGCAGAAACACCGAGTCCTGGGATCCACTGGTGGCACTCGGTGTCCCCTCTCAGCCCTGCAGCATCCCTGTGTGCCTGAATGTGCCGTTCCCATGGGTGACTGTGCGCCCCTCACGCCCATCTGTCATCTTCTCCTTGCAGCGGTGGCGTTCCTGGTGGCTTTCCGTCAGAACAAGCAGCTGATTGGGGACCGGGGGCTGCTCCCCTGCCGACTGTACCTGGAGCACCTGCAGCGGCACTTCGGCGGGCAGGCCGGCTGGGACGCCGTGGGCCACGCTCCCACGGTCCTCTGGCTCCTGGACTGGTCGGACATGAACGCCACCCTAGACACACTCGCCCTCCTTGGTCTGGGCCTCTCGTCCTTCGTCCTGGTGACCGGCTGCGCCAACATGGTGCTCATGGCCGCCCTCTGGGCTCTCTACATGTCCCTGGTCAGCGTGGGGCAGGTCTGGTGAGTAGGAGGGGCGACTGTACCTCGGGCACCTGCGCTCAGTGTGCGGGGGGGCCGCACCCGTGAGTGGCTGCAGTGGCTTCCTCTTGAGCTAACCAGTGGTGGCAGCAGCAGCTGGCTGCCTTTGGAACAGCATCCCAGGACCCCCATGAGACCACCTTGCCAGCCCCCCGGCACCGTGTGGGCCCGTGAGACGGAGGCGAGGGTCAGGGGCAAGCTCCGGGGAGAGCTGTCACGGCGGGAGCACGGTGGGGAGGCCGCCCCTCTGTTCCTTCCCACGCCTGCCTTTCTCAAGAGGTATCTTACCACCTAGTCCCAGGCGTGCGCGAGGTGGGGTCAGGTCGGACCTAGCTCTGCCAGGGCGCTGGGCTGGAGCCACGTGGGCCCCCTGTGGAGGCTGCTGAGGTTCTGCCAGAAGGCTGTGGGTACCCGTCATGTCTGCAGGGGTCACTGAGGGGAGCCCTTCCCCTCCTCTCCCACTCGGTGCTCCATGCCCCTCACCCGGGTGGCAGTGGGGTGGGCTCGAGTGGTGGAGCCAGCACCGAAACGGCCAGGCCGTCTTCCTGTCCCCCTGACGCCTGGGTGCCCCTGCCCTCACCCACAAGGTGGGCTGGGCCTGGGCGCCTGCTCGGGTCCCCGGGGTGCCCTCTGGGCTGCAGGGATGGAGCACCTCCGGGACCGTCTTCATCCTGTGTGCTTTGTGGGTGGGACTGGCGACGGGTTTCCTGATCTGCACAAATCCCATGGCTGCTTTGCCACCTTGACTTTAATTGAATAAGCTTTATTTTAGAACGGTTTCAGGTTTATGGGAGTACTGTGAAAACAGTAGTGTTCCTGAGTACCCCGTATCCAGTCTCGCCTATTTTTAGCATCCACATCAGCACGTACGTTTGTCACACTAAAAAACCAACACTGGTACATCATTACTAGCTCCAATCCCGTTACTCAGGTTTCCTTGTTATCCCCTCCTGCCTTTTTAGTCCTGGGCCCTGCCTCTCCTCAGGCCCCTCTGGGCATGGACAGTGTCCGGACGCCCCCCGTTTGTGGTCCCCTGGCGGCTTTGCGGAGGCCTGCTCAGGTGTGTGCAGCCTGTGCCGCAGGTGGCTCTGCCAGGTGTTCCTCTCCTGGTTAGATGGTGTGGGGAGGAAGAGCCAGGTGAGCGGCCTCGTCGTGTCCCGCCTGGGTTTGTGCCACGGCATGAGCCCGCGGTCGGCACTGAGCTTGGCACCTGCTGAGGGCGTCTCGTGCGCCCCCTCCCTATCCTGCCTCTTTGGAAAGCAGTCACTGCGCAGCCCCCCTGAGGGGCCATGCTTCACCCCTGAGAGGGGGCAGCTACAGAGCCGATCTGGGACCCTGCACAGAGATCTGTCTCTTCTCCCCCAGGTTCACTTACTTATCCAGTTGTTTGTTTAGATCAGTGCAGATGACCAGATTCATAGGTGTTTATTTTATACACTGAGTTGTATCCAACACTGCTCTAGTTGCTCGAGTTGCCCCAGCCTTGGCCCCCGGGGGCTCTCTGTTGGCTCCTGGGTTCCCCCAACCCACGCCCATCATGGGGGTTGGGGACACGGCCTTGCCTTCCGGCACTACCAAGGACTCCAGGTCTGTCTCTGTGTGTCCTGTCCCGGTCCTGGAGTTGGCCGTCCTCAAGGAGCCCAGATCCTTGGCCGGAGCCCAGCGTGGGAAACCAGGGTCTGGGTGCCAGGTGTCCTGGTGGGTCCTGGGGTCCCTGCCTTGGGCGCTCAGCTGGCAGAGCAGGGCAGTGTGTGCTCCCCACACCCCAACTCACACACATCTCTGGGCACCTTCCTGTGTGTATCCACCTGTGTCTGTGTTTGGCGTCCTTGGCCACCGGCGCACTCGCAGCTCCCTGTGCTCCCCATGAGGCCCCAGCCAGCGGCCACCCCTCCCCTTAGTTGCTCACTTCAGCCTCCGTGGCCAGGAGCAGGCTGCAAACCCGAGGCCAGGGCAGTGGCTTTACAAGGAGATGCAGTGGGCTCTCGTGTGCGGCCACTCACTCCCAGACTCCTTGTGTCAGCAGCTTTCCCCCTCCCCGGTCCACATGCTGTCTCCTGCGTTTGTGGTCCCGTTAGAGTCTCCTGTCACAGTCAGCATTCTGTCCCGGATCTCCTGATCCCGTATGTTTTGTTTGTTTGTTTTAAATTTGTATATATTGAGGTTTACCCTTTGTGCTGTGAACTTGTATGAGTTTTGACATATGTCTTATGTTTGCCATTACACAGAATAATTCTACTGCCCTGGGAAACCCTCGTGCTTCAACCCTTCTCCTTCCCCTGAGCCCCTGGCAGCTGCTGGCCTGTTCTCCATCTCTACAGCCTTTTTCAGACTGTCATATAGCTGGAAATGTACAGTGCGTAGCTTTTCCAGACTGGCTTCTTGCACATAGCAACATGCATTTAGGTTCCTCCGTATCTTTCTGTGGCTTGATAGCTCATTTTTCTTCTTTTCTTTTTCTTTCTTTCTTTTTCTTTTGGGGTTCTTCTTCAGTATTGTGTTTTATTCTAGGCCTTTTGCATTTCCATATACACTTTAGAAGCAGTTTGTTGATCTCTACAAGATAGCGTGCCAGAATTTTGGTTGGCATTGCATTGACTCTATAGACCGAGTTGGGAAGAATTGACATCTTAATATCAAGTCTTCCAATCCGTGAACACAGAACAGCTCTCCAGTTAGTTACATCTTTGATTTCTTTTGTCAGTGTTTTGTAGTTCTACGTATCAGTAGTATACTTATTTTATTAGATTTACATCTGAGTATTTCATTTCTTATGTATTGGTAAATGCTGTTGTGTTTTGATTTCAAATTCCAATTGTTCTTTTCTGGTATATGGGAAAACAGTTGATGTTTTTGTATATTAATCCTGTATCCTGCAACCTTGCCGGACTTGTCTGTTAGTTCTAGGAATTTGGGTTGATTATTTGGGATTTCTACATAGAGAAACGTTGTCGAAGAATAGAGAAACACTTTATTTCCTGCTTTTCAGTCTGTGGCCTTTTCGTTCCTTTTCGTGTCTTATCATGCTGGCTGGGACTCCCACGTGACGTCGAGCGGGAGTGGTGGGAGCAGACAGCCCGGCCTCCTTCCTGAGCCTAAATAGGGTGCTAGCTTAGGCTTTTGTGGGTGCTCGTCTGTCCTGCCTCCCTCCCTCCCTCATCCCCTCCCCTCACCTCCTGCTCCTTCTTCTCCCTCCCTCTCTC
Source organism: Choloepus didactylus (assembly GCF_015220235.1). NCBI lineage: Eukaryota > Metazoa > Chordata > Mammalia > Pilosa > Megalonychidae > Choloepus > Choloepus didactylus. Next base: position 27,885,788 of record NC_051327.1, on the reverse strand, counting down.
CTTCTTTTTACTCCCAAAACAAAACCTGCAAGTGCCCGTCCAGATCTGAAGGTGCGGTGGTGACCCACGGTAGCCCCTGGGCAGATGTGCTTTGTGAGCTGGAGGAGGGTCCCCTCTAGTCCTGGTTTTCTGGGCTTTTTTTTTTTTTTTTTTATCATCATTTTATTGAGATATATTCACATACCACGCAGTCATACAAAACAAATTGTACTTTCGATTGTTCGCAGTACCATTGCATAGTTGTACATTCATCACCCAAATCAATCCCTGACACCTTCATTAGCACACACACAAGAATAACAAGAATAATAATTAGAGTGAAAAAGAGCAATTGAAGTAAAAGAACACTGGGTACCTTTGTCTGTTTGTTTCCTTCCCCTATTTTTCTACTCATCCATCCATAAACTAGACAAAGTGGAGTGTGATCCTTATGGCTTTCCCAATCCCCTTGTCACCCCTCATAAGCTACATTTTTATACAACTGTCTTCGAGATTCATGGGTTCTGGGTTGTAGTTTGATAGTTTCAGGTATCCACCACCAGCTACCCCAATTCTTTAGAACCTAAAAAGGGTTGTCTAAAGTGTGCGTAAGAGTGCCCAGCAGAGTGACCTCTCGGCTCCTTTTGGATTCTCTCTGCCACTGAAGCTTATTTCATTTCCTTTCACATCCCCCTTTTGGTCAAGAAGATGTTCTCCGTCCCACGATGCCAGGTCTACATTCCTCCCTGGGAGTCATATTCCACGTTGTCAGGGAGATTCACTCCCCTGGGTGTCTGATCCCACGTAGGGGGGAGGGCAGTGATTTCACCTTTCAAGTTGGCTTAGCCAGAGAGAGAGGGCCACATCTGAGCAACAAAGAGGCATTCAGGAGGAGACTCTTAGGCACAAATACAGGGAGGCCTAGCCTCTCCTTTGCAGCAACCGTCTTCCCAAGGGTAAAACTTATGGTAGAGGGCTCAACCCATCAAACCACCAGTCCCCTATGTCTGTGGTCATGTTAGCAACCATGGAGGTGGGGTAGGCGAATACCCCTGCATTCTCCACAGGCTCCTCAAGGGGGCACTACATCTTTTTTTTTTTTTTTCCCCTTGTTTGTCTTTTTTCTTTCTTTTTTTTTTTTTTTTTTTAACTTTCCCTTCTTTTTTCAAATCACCAGTATGAAAAAAAAAGTTAAAAAGAAAACAAACATACAATAAAAGAACATTTCAAAGAGACCATAGCAAGGGAGTAAGAAAAAGACAACTAACCTAAGATAACTGCTTAACTTCCAACATGTTCCTACTTTACCCCAAGAAAGTTACATAATATAGCAACATTTCAGTGAACTTGTTCCTACTACATCCATCAGAAATTAACAGACCATAGTCATTTCTGGGCATCCCCAGAACGTTAAATAGCTTATCTGTTCTTCTTGGATTATTGTTCCCCCTTCCTTAATTGCTCTCTACTGCTAGTTCCCCTACATTCTACACTATAAACCATTTGTTTTACATTTTTCAAAGTTCACATTAGTGGTAGCATATAATATTTCTCTTTTTGTGCCTGGCTTATTTCGCTCAGCATTATGTCTTCAAGGTTCATCCATGTTGTCATATGTTTCACCAGATCGTTCCTTCTTACTGCCGCGTAGTATTCCATCGTGTGTATATACCACATTTTATTTATCCACTCATCTGTTGAAGGACATTTGGGTTGTTTCCATCTCTTGGCAATTGTGAATAATGCTGCTATGAACATTGGCGTGCAGATATCTGTTCGTGTCACTGCTTTCCGATCTTCCGGGTATATACCGAGAAGTGCAATCGCTGGATCGAATGGTAGCTCTATATCTAGTTTTCTAAGGAACTGCCAGACTGACTTCCAGAGTGGCTGAACCATTATACAGTCCCACCAACAATGAATAAGAGTTCCAATTTCTCCACATCCCCTCCAGCATTTGTAGTTTCTTGTTTGTTTAATGGCAGCCATTCTAACCGGTGTTAGATGGTATCTCATTGTGGTCTTAATTTGCATCTCTCTAATAGCTAGTGAAGCTGAACATTTTTTCATGTGTTTCTTGGCCATTTGTATTTCCTCTTCAGAGAACTGTCTTTTCATATCTTTTGCCCATTTTATAATTGGGCTGTCTGTACTATTGTCATTGAGTTGTAGGATTTCTTTGTATATGCAAGATATCAGTCTTTTGTCAGATACATGGTTTCCAAAAATTTTTTCCCATTGAGTTGGCTGCCTCTTTACCTTTTTGAGAAATTCCTTTGAGGTGCAGAAACTTCTAAGCTTGAGGAGTTCCCATTTATCTATTTTCTCTTTGTTGCTTGTGCTTTGGGTGTAAAGTCTAGGAAGTGGCCTCCTAATACAAGGTCTTGAAGATGTTTTCCTACATTATCTTCTAGGAGTTTTATGGTACTTTCTTTTATATTGAGATCTTTGGTCCATTTTGAGTTAATTTTTGTGTAGGGGGTGAGGTAGGGGTCCTCTTTCATTCTTTTAGATATGGATATCCAACTCTCCCAGCCCCATTTGTTGAAAAGACCATTATGGCTCAGTTCGGTGACTTTGGGGGCCTTATCAAAGATCAGTCGGCCATAGATCTGAGGGTCTATCTCTGAATTCTCAATTCGATTCCATTGATCTATATGTCTATCTTTGTGCCAGTACCATGCTGTTTTGGCAACTGTGGCTTTATAATAAGCTTCAAAGTCAGGGAGTGTAAGTCCTCCCACTTCGTTTTTCTTTTTTAGAGTGTCTTTAGCAATTCGAGGCATCTTCCCTTTCCAAATAAATTTGATAACTAGCTTTTCCAAGTCTGCAAAGTAGGTTGTTGGAATTTTGATTGGGATTGCATTGAATCTGTAGATGAGTTTGGGTAGAATTGACATCTTAATGACATTTAGCCTTCCTATCCATGAACATGGAATATTTTTCCATCTTTTAAGGTCCCCTTCTATTTCTTTTAGTAGAGTTATGTAGTTTTCTTTGTATAGGTCTTTTACATCTTTGGTTAAGTTTATTCCTAGGTACTTGATTTTTTTTAGTTGCTATTGAAAATGGTATCTTTTTCTTGAGTGTCTCTTCATTTTGTTCATTTCTAGCATATGGAAACATTACTGACTTATGTGCATTAATCTTGTATCCCGCTACTTTGCTAAATTTGTTTATTAGCTCTAGTAGGTGTATCGTTGATTTCTCAGGGTTTTCTAGATATAAGATCATATCATCTGCAAACAATGACAGTTTTACTTCTTCTTTTCCAATTTGGATGCCTTTTATTTCTTTGTCTTGCCGGATTGCCCTGGCTAGCACTTCCAGCACAATGTTGAATAACAGTGGTGACAGCGGGCATCCTTGTCTTGTTCCTGATCTTAGAGGGAAGGCTTTCAGTCTCTCACCATTGAGTACTATGCTGGCTGTGGGTTTTTCATATATGCTCTTTATCATGTTGAGGAAGTTTCCTTCAATTCCTACCTTTTGAAGTGTTTTTATCAAAAAGGGATGTTGGATTTTGTCAAATGCTTTTTCAGCATCTATTGAGATGATCAATTGATTTTTCCCTTTCGAGTTTTTAATGTGTTGTAATACATTGTTTTTTCTTATGTTGAACCATCCTTGCATGCCTGGAATGAACCCCACTTGGTCATGGTGTATGATTTTTTTAATGTGTCTTTGGATTCGATTTGCAAGTATTTTGTTGAGGATTTTTGCATCTATATTCATTAGGGAGATTGGCTGGTAGTTTTCCTTTTTTGTAGCATCTTTGCCTGGTTTTGGTATTAGATTGATGTTAGCTTCATAAAATGAGTTAGGTAGTGTTCCATTTTTTTCAATGTTTTGAAAGAGTTTGAGTAAGATTGGTGTCAGTTCTTTCTGGAAAGTTTGGTAGAATTCCCCTGTGAAGCCATCTGGCCCTGGGCATTTATTTGTGGGAAGATTTTTGATGACTGATTGGATCTCTTTGCTTGTGATGGGTTGGTTGAGGTCTTCTATTTCTTCTCTGGTCAGTCTAGGTTGTTCATATGTTTCCAGGAAATTGTCCATTTCTTCTACATTATCCAGTTTGTTGCCATACAGTTGTTCATAATATCCTCTTATAATTTTTTTAATTTCTTCAGGATCTGCAGTTATTTCACCTTTTTCATTCATTATTTTGTTTATATGGGTCTTCTCTCTTTTTGATTTTGTCAGTCTAGCTAGGGGCTTGTCAATCTTGTTGATCTTCTCAAAGAACCAACTTTTGGTGATATTTATCCTCTCTATTGTTTTTTTGTTCTCTATGTCATTTATTTCTGCTTTAATCCTTGTTATTTCTTTCTTGTACTTGGTTTAGGATTGGTTTGCTGTTCATTTTCTAGCTTCTTCAGTTGATCCATTAGTTCTTTGATTTTGGCTCTTTCTTCCTTTTTAATATATGCGTTTAGTGCTATAAATTTCCCCCTTAGCACTGCTTTTGCTGCATCCCATAGGTTTTGGTATGTTGTGTTCTCATTTTCATTCGTCTCTATATATTTAGCAATTTCTCTTGCTATTTCTTCTTTAACCCACTGATTGTTTAGGAGTGTGTTGTTTAACCTCCAGGTATTTGTGAATTTTCTAAGTCTCTGATGGTTATTGACTTCTAATTGTATTCCATTGTGGTCAGAGAATGTGCTTTGAATAATTTCAATCTTTTTAAATTTATTGAGGCTTGTTTTATGTCCCAGCATATGATCTATTCTGGAGAAAGTTCCGTGAGCACTAGAAAAGTATGTGTATCCTGGTGATTTGGGATGTAATGTCCTGTAGATGTCTGTTAAATCTAATTCATTTATCAGATTGTTTAGGTTTTCAATTTCCTTATTGGTCTTCTGTCTGGTTGATCTATCTATAGGAGAGAGTGATGTGTTGAAGTCTCCCACAATTATTGTGGAAACATCAATTGCTTCCTTTAGTTTTGCCAATGTTTCTCTCATGTATTTTGTGGCACCTTGATTGGGTGCATAGACATTTACGATTGTTATTTCTTCTTGCTGAATTGCCCCTTTTATTAGTATGTAGTGGCCTTCTTTGTCTCTCAAAACATCCCTGCATTTGAAGTCTATTTTATCTGAGATTAATATTGCTACACCTGCTTTCTTTTGGCTGTAGCTTGCATGAAATATTTTTTTCCATCCTTTCACTTTCAGTTTCTTTGTGTCCCTGTGTCTAAGATGAGTCTCTTGTATGCAACATATTGATGGTTCATTTTTTTTGATCCATTCTGCGAATCTATATCTTTTAATTGGGGAGTTTAATCCATTTACATTCAACGTTAAAACCGTGAAGGCATTTCTTGAATCGGCCATCTTATCCTTTGGATTATGTTTGCCATATTTTTCCCTCTCTCTATTAATATCCTTTATTGTACCCATACCGAATCTCTTTAGTACTGAACCTTTCTCCAAGTCTCTCTGTCCTGTCTTTGTTTCTCTGTCTGTAGGGCTCACTTTAGTATCTCCAGTAGGGCAGGTCTCTTGTTAGCAAATTCTCTCAGCATTTCTTTGTCTGTGAAAAATTTAAGCTCTCCCTCAAATTTGAAGGAGAGCTTTGCTGGATAAAGTATTCTTGGCTGGAAATTCCTCTCACTCAGAATTTTAAATATATCGTGCCACTGCCTTCTTGCCTCCATGGTGGCTGCTGAGTAGTCACTACTTAGTCTTATGCTGTTTCCTTTGTATGTGGTGAATTGCTTTTCTCTTGCTGCTTTCAGAACTTGCTCCTTCTCTTCTATGTTTGACAGTGTGATCAGTATATGTCTCGGAGTGGGTTTTTTTGGATTTATTCTATTTGGAGTTCGCTGAGCATTTATGATTTGTGTATTTATGTTGTTTAGAAGATTTGGGAAGTTTTCCCCAACAATTTCTTTGAATACTCTTCCTAGACCTTTACCCTTTTCTTCCCCTTCTGGGACACCAATGAGTCTTATATTCGGACGTTTCATATTATCTATCATATCCCTGAGGTCCATTTCGAGTTTTTCAATTTTTTTCCCCATTCTTTCTTTTATGCTTTCATTTTCCATTCTGTCATCTTCCAGGTCACTGATTCGTTGTTCAACTTCCTCTAGTCTTGTACTATGAGTGTCCAGAATCTTTTTAATTTGGTCAACAGTTTCTTTAATTTCCATAAGATCATCCATTTTTTTATTTAGTCTTGCATTGTCTTCTTTATGCTCTTCTAGGGTCTTCTTGATTTCCTTCATATCCCGTACTATGGTCTCATTGTTCATCTTTAGTTCTTTGAGTAGCTGCTCTAGGTGTGTCTCTTCTGGTCTTTTGATTTGGGTGCTTGGGCTTGGGTTATCCATATCGTCTGGTTTTTTCATATGCTTTATAATTTTCTGTTGTTTTTGGCCTCGTGGCATTTGCTGAACTTGATAGGGTTCTTTTAGGGTTTGTAGACCAGTTGAAGTCCTTATCTCTAATTTATCAGATCTACAGCTTTGTGGAGTACACTTTCTCTAACTAACCAGCAGGTGGCGTCCACGAGCCACCTGTTCTCCACAAGCCAGATCTCCCCTGCTTAGCCTTTTTGGTGAGTGGGGGAGTGAGTCTTGTGGGGCCCAATTGGTGTACCAAGCTTGCGTGTGTAGTTGGTGTTGCCTGCCCTGTATGTGGGGCGTGTTTCTGGGCAGTCGGGGAGGGGGGGTGGCCCTAACAATCAAATCTCCCTGATGATCCTAGAGTTTTAAAGCTGCTGCAATAGTCTAACCCTTCAGTTCAGTCCTGCCACAGTTTGTCTCTGCTACTGACCCACAAGTCTTTGGTATTGGCGTATGGCTCCTGAGACTTGCAAGTGGGCCCCTCTTCCAGGCTGTGCACCCCGGGTCCTCTGTTGAGGGATGACTGTGCTATGTCACAGGTGAGTGCCGTCCCCCCAGGGCAGTTCTGGGCTGCTGGGCTGTGTAGGGAGGCTCCCAGTCTGCTCAAATGATGGCTGAATGGGGCTCTGTTAATTCACACTGCTCCCCCTTCCCAGCTCTGGGACATTCAGCTGAGGTTGCAGGGAAGGCTAATGTCCACGCCCAGTTTTGTGGTGTGTGCCTGTTATTTGAAGCACTTCCGTCACACTGGGTTGTCTGGGGCAGCTCTGGGCTATGGGGCTGGCGATGGGCAGGAGTGTTTCCTGTCCACCAGGATGGTGGCTGTGAGCGGACACCCCCCTTTTCTTGGGAAGTTGTGTTGTTTAGTGAATTTTCTCAGCCACTGGATTATTGCCTTTTGTCTCAGAGCTCTCTTAGTTCTGCTCTTGACTTGACGTGCCCAAATTTCAATTCTTTGAAGCTTTCTGTATTGAGCTTCTTAGAGTAATTGTTTTAGAAAAAGCAAAAAGGATTAAAAAAAAAAAAAAAAAAAAGGGCCCTCCTCAGAGATCTAATGGGTTATTGAAATGCTAATAGACAAAGCAACCAGGGCCATTAAGGAAAGGTGCACAGGGCAGAGAGATCAGCCTTGCTTCGGGATTTGCATATGCGCCTCAAGGCCTGATCTCCGCCCTTCCCCTTTCTGTGTTCACCAGAACTCCAAAAATCCTCTGCTTTTATTTTGGAGTTTTTCGTGTTGTTTTTTTTCTATGCCTGTCTCCTCTCTGCTGGGCTGGCTGCTCTCAGAGTCTCTGGTGTCTGGTCTCAGTCTATCTATGGTTGGAGTTTGAATCAGTAGAATGAGTTTCCAATAAGAGCAGCCACTGCAATTCTCCCTTCTCCTTCCTGGAGCTGACAGCCCCTCCTCCCCCGGGACTGAGCCTGGCAGGGAGGGGTGCGGGTCCCCTGGCCGCAAAAACTTACAGATTTCGCTGATCTCAGCAGTTCCACGTTTTCATGAGTGTTGTATGAAGTATGCCCAAAGACAGATTGCTCTGTGGTGTCCAGTCCACGCAGTTCCTGGCTTTTTACCTACTTTCCTGGAGGAGTAACTAAAACATACAGCTCACCAGTCTGCCATCTTGCCCCGCCTCCTCTGGGCTTTTTTATCAGCAGCGAATGTTGGATTTTGTCATGTGCCTTTTCTGTGTCAACTGATATAAGCATGTGGCTTTTCCGCCTCCGTCTGTTGCTGCGGGGGTTAGACGACTGAAGGCGGAATGTTGCCCAGCCTCACGTACTTGGCGTAAACACCACTTGACTGTGACATGTAATTCTTGGTATCTGTTGTTGGGTTTGAGTTGCTGACGTTTTGCTGAGGATTTTTACACGTGTGTTCGTGAGATACTGTCCTGTGGTTCCCTCTCTTGGAAGGTCTTGGTTTGGCCTCCGGTAATGCCGGCCTCGAGGGTGAGGCAGGCCGGGCTCCGAGCTTCGGTGCTGGGAGGGGCTGAGGGGAGCGAGGCTCGTCTCCTCAAGCGCTGGAGAGTCTCCAGTGAAACCGTCTGGGCCTGGGGCTTTCTTTTTTGAAAGGTTATTGGTTATTGGTTCAGTTTCTTTAATATGAGAGCGAGCTGTTGTGGACATTTGACGGATGTCGTTCCAGTCTCGTATAGAAAAATGAAGATACTTGAACAGCACAGCGGGGGCCTCTTCCATGTCGATAGTTCCCCGTTGCTCCACGTGTGTCAGCCACCTGGGAAAACTGGATTGCAGCACACAGCATGTTGGAGACGTCGGACTCCTGCCTCAGAAACGGGACCGAGGGTACCACGGAGGGTTTCGTTTTCAAAACTGCAGATGAGTCGAATGTATTAATTCATTTATGCCCTAAACAAGTGTTTCTTGGGCCTTGACTTTGCTCATTGAGGGGGAACACTGATTCCGGCCAGATGCAGCCTCTTGCGGATCTCAGGGTCCCTCAGGCCCTCAGAGAAGCAGAAGTAGCTCCAGGAAGGGTTCTTTGTGCCGGTGTAGATGTTTCCGGTGTGGATTTTGGCAGTGATTGCGCCACAAGCTGTGTGAAATACTTGGGCATCTTCTGATAAGCCAGCGGCCACGTGAGTTTACCTTTGGAAGTGAGCAGACACACAAGGCCTGTCCCGCCGGTGCTCACGGGTGTGAGTCCGTCTCAGGCGATGTTACCCCAGGCTCCACTCTAAGGGCCTGCCATGGGGTAGAGGATGAGTCACGGGCCCCAGGGCCTCCCCTGGTAGAGGTCACTAAACATAAGGCAGATACAGAGCTGAAAACCAATGGTGTGATTAAAATGAAATGTTAAACACGTTTGCCTGAGCCAAAATAAGGTGGGAAAGGAAGAACAGAGGATAGAAATTAGATGGGACAAAGAAAATAAATAGCCAAACGGTAGAACTAAATCCAGCCATATCAATAATTACATTAAATGTAAACAGATTAAGCATTCTGATTAAAAGGTTTAAACTAGATAAAAAAGAAATCACGTGCGGTTTTGAGAGATGCACTTTAAATATAAAGACCAGAGAGGTTGAAAGAAAAGAGATGAAAAAGTGTATACCATGTAAATGTGCTAGAAAGCTAGAGTGGCTGTATTAACCAGACAAAGTGAGAATATGTAGAGATGTCTCGTGATGATAAAAGGGTCATTTGATCATAAGACATGACAATCAAAAAGGCACCACGTAACATAGCTAAAAAATGCATGAAGCGAAAATAGAACTAAAGGGAGAAATACAGATTCACAGTTATAGGTGGGGATTTTAACATCACTCTTTCAATAATTGATAGAGCAACTGAACAAAAAACGTGAAGAAGGATATAGAAGATCAGAGCAGCGCCTGACTGATGGGTCTCTTTGCTCCTGCATACTTCAGGGTGTATTTCCGAAGAGGAAGGATATTCTTTTACGTGCCCGCAGGGGTCAACTTCAGCACGCTTAGCGTGGATACAATACTGTGACCTAACCTCCGGCTCATTTCCAATTTTGACCCAGTAATGACCTTTGTAGCATTTATTCTCCAGCCTGGGGCCAGGAATTGGATTTGGTTGTCCTGTGTCTTTTGTGTACTTTAATCTGAAACTTGTGTCTTTCACGACATTGCCTTTTAAATACTACCCCTCACAATCATAGAGTTCCTTGCTTGGGATCTGTCCGCTGTTTCCTCGTGGTCAGATTCGGGTTGTCTGTCGCATACTGGGAAGCTGCTCAGGTGCAGCACCCTTCCCGGGCACACAGCCTCGGCCTGCTCCTCTGGGGGTGTCAGGACAAGGTGTCCGGTTCCACACTACAGCATTGTTGTTCTCCCTGCAGATCGCCTTGCTGCTCATCAGACTTTTCCCTAGATGTAGCTTCTGCTCCTGAGGCTCGCCTGAGCTAACCTTGCCAGCCCCAGCACTGGCTTCACACCCACAGAAGGTGCTCAGCATTCTTCTGTGAGCAGAGCCCTCCCTTCTCTGTGGCCTATCTGCCTGTCATCTGTCAGTCGCTCATCACTGTAGACTAATGGATTTCTCTTCTTTCAAGAGTCTCTCTCCCATTGCTGTTCTTAATTAAGGTGTAGAAAACTGTCTAAGGTTTGGCCAGTGGGTGCCTCTTCAAGCTGGGTTCAGGGTTCCTGTGACATGGCCCCATAGTCTGTCACTTTGTAGTTCCTTACTTTCTGGCATGAGATGATCCGGACTGGCCTTCCACTCCCCTCCAAGGCCCTGAGCCAGCCGTTTCTCCAGGGAGCATTCCTGGGCAGTTTACATAGGAGAAATCAAAACAAAGTCCACAGAAGGCTTGTACAAGGATGGTCACAAAGCTGGAGACAACCCAAATATCTCTCACAGGTGAATGAATAAACAACTCATAGCGTATTTGTTTAGTGAACTAATACTCAACAACAAAAGGAACAAACTGCAGATACAACAACAACATAGTGGATATCAAAAACATGACTCTCGAAACAAGAGAGGTACAAAACACTTTCTCGGATCACCATGGAATGAAGCTGAGATCAGTAATAGATGGAGGACTGGAAAATTCACAGATTATGGAATACTCTTAAACAACCGGTGGATCAAAGAAGATATTACAAGAGAAATCAGTAAATATCTCGAGGCAAGTGAAAATGAGAACACAACATATCAAAATGTATGAGACGCAGTGAAGGCAGTACTGGGAGGGAAATTTACTGCCTTAAATGCCTATATTAAAAGAAGAACTAAAATCGAAGACTTAATGACACACCTGGAGGAAGTTCAAAAAGAATAGCAAACTATCCCCAAAGCAAACGGAAGGAAAGAAATAACAAAGATTAGGGCAGAAATAAATGAAATTGAGAACAAAAAAACAATAGAATCAACAAAACCAGAAGTTGGTTCTTTGAGAAAAATCAATAAAATTGGCAGACCCTTAGCTAGACTGACAAAGAAAAAAAAGGAGAGGGAGAATGCAAATAAATAAAATCAGAAATGGGAAGGGGGCCATTACTACTGACCCCACACAAATAAAAGAGGTCATAAGAGGATACTATGAGCAGCTGTATGCCAACAAACTAGACAACTTAGTTGAAATGGACAACTTCCACAAACACATGAACAACCAACACTGACTCCAGAAGAAATAGAAGACCTCAACAAATCAATCACAAATAAAGAGATTGAATCAGTCATCAAAAACCTTCCAAGAAAGAAAAGTACAGGACCAGTTGGCTTCATGGGTAAATTTTACCAAGCATTCCAGGAAGAATTAGTACCTATTCTGCTCAAACTCTTCCAAAAAATTGAAGAGGAGGGAAAGTTACCAAACTCATTCTGTGAAACCAACGTGTCGCCCTAATACCAAAGCCAAAGATATTTCAAGAAAAGAAAATTATAAACCAGTCTCTCTAATGCATATAGGTGTACAAATCCTCAGCAAAACACTTGCAGATTGAATCCAGCAGCACTTTGAAAGAATTATACATCACTATCAAGTGGGTTTTAGCCCAGGTATGCAAGGGTGGTTCAACACAAGAAAATCAGTCAATGTAATTAACAAATCGATTAACAAACTGAAGGGGGAAACCACATGATAATCTCGATTGATGCCGAAAAGGCATTTGGCAAAATCCAACATCCTTTCTTTATAAAAGCACTTTGAAAGATGGGAACAGAAGAAAACTTCCTCAACATGATAAAAGGCATATGTGAAAAGCCCACAGCTGACACTATACTCAATGGGGAAAGACTGCTAAGATCAGGAACAAGACAAGGATGCCACTGTCATCACAGTAATTCAGCATTGTACTGGAAGTTCTAGCTAAAGCAGTTAGGCAGGAAAAAGAAATAAAAGCCATCCAGATTGGAAAGGGAGAAGTAGAACTTTCACTATTTGCAGATGACTTGATTCTATATGGAGAAAGTCCTGAAAAATCTACAACAAAGCTACTAGAGCTAATAAGTTCAGCAAAGTGGCAGCATACAAGATCAATGCACAAATACCCGTAGTGTTTCTATATGTCAGCAAGGAGCAGGCTGAGGAGGAAATCTTATATACAGAAAGTACAAAACATTGCTAGAAGAAAACAAGGAAGCCCTAAGTAGATGAAAGGACATCTGTGTTCATTGATTGGAAGACTAAATATGGTTAGCATGTCAGTTCTACCCAAAATGATTTACAGATTCAGTGCAATACCAATCAAAATCCCAACAGCTTACTTTGCAGAAATAGAAAAACCAGTAGTCAAATTTATTTGGAAGGGCAAGTGCCCCGAATAGCTAAAAGCAGCTTGAGAAAGAAAAATGAAGTGGGAGGTCTCATACTTCCTGACTTGAAGCATGCTGCAAAACTACAGTGGTCAGAAGAGCATGATACTGGCAAAAGGCTAGATACACCGACCAATGGAATAGCATTCAGAGTTCAGAAATAGACCCTGTCGTCTGCGGACAACTGATGTTTGACAAGGCGACCAAGTCTACTCAGCTGGGACAGAACGGCCTCTTCAACAAATGGCGCTGGGAAAACTGAATATCCATATCCAAAAGAAGGAAAGAGGACCCCTATGTCACACCTTGTTCAAAAGTTAACTCAAAATGGATCAAAGACCTAAACATTAGAGCCAAGATCATAAAACTTGAAGAAAATGCAGGAAAATATTTTAAAGATCTTGTGATAGAGGGTGGTTTCCTAGAGCTTACACCCTGTGCCAGTTTGGATGTGTTGTGTCCCCCCAAACGCCATTATCTTTGATGTAATCTTGTGTGGGTGGACCTATCAGTGTTAATTAGATTGTAATTCTTTGAGTGTTTCCATGGAGATGTGCCCCACCCAACTGTGGGTGATGACTCTGATTGGATAACTTCCATGGAGGTGTTGGCCCGCCCATTCAGGGTGGGTCTGAATTAAATTACTGGAGCACTATTTAAGATCAGACAGAAGGAGCAATCTGTTACAGCCGAGAGGACACTTTGAAGAAAGCACAGGAGCTGCAGATGAAAGACATTTTGAAGACGGCCATTGGAAGCAGACTCTTGCTCCGGAGAAGCTAAGAGAGGACAAACACCCCAAGAGCAACCGAGAGTGAGATTTTGAAGAGGAGCTGTGGCCTAGAGAGGAACGTCCTGGGAGGAAGCCATTTTGAAACCAGAACTTTAGAGCAGACACCAGCCACGTGCCTTCCCAGCTAACAGATTTTCCAGACACCATTGGCCATCCTCCAGTGAAGGTACCCGATTACTGATGTGTTACCTTGGACACTTTATGGCCTTAAGACTGTAACTGTGTAGCCAAATAAACCCCCTTTTATAAAAGCCAGTCCATTTCTGGTGTTTTGCATTCCGGCAGCATTAGCAAACTAGAACACACCCAAAATGTGAGCAGTGAAAGAAGAAATCGATAGATGAGATTCCTCAAAATTAAACAACTGTGAGCGTCAAAGGACTTTCTCAAGAAAGTAAAAAGGCAGCCTACTCAGTGGGAGAAAATATTTGGAAACCACATATCTGATAATACCCAGAATATATAAAGAAACCCTACAATTCAACAACAAAAAGACAACCTAATCAAAAAATGGGCAAAAGTCATGGAAAGACACTTTTTCAAAGAAGAAATACAAATGGCTAAAAAGCACATGAAAAGATGCTCAACTTCACTAGCTATTAAGGAAATGCAAATGAAAACTACAATTGGATATTATCTCACACCTACTAGAATGGCCGTTGTTTTGTTTGTTTGTGTGTGTTTATGTGTTTAATTTAGTTTTATTGAGATATATTCGCATACCATACAATCATCTGTGGTGTACAATCAGTGTTCACAGTGCCACCATATAGTTGTGCTGGAATGGGCATTTTTTTAAAAAAACAGAAAACTGCAAGTGCTGGAGAGGATGTTGAGAAAGAGGCACACTTACTAACTGTCGGTGGGAATGTGGAATGGTGCAGCCGCCCTGGAAGGCAGTTTGGCAGTTCCTCAGGAAGCTAAGTATGTATTTGCCATGTGACCTGGCAATCCCGTTACTAGGTATATAAGCGGAAAAACTGAAAGCAGGGGCAGGAATAGACGCTGCACACCGATGTTTATAGTGCATTATTTACATTTGCCAATAGATGGAAACAGATCAAATGTTCATCAACTTATGAATGGATAAACAAATTTTGATATATACGTATGATGGAATATTATGCAGCTGTAAGACAGAATAAGGTCACGACGCATGCAGCAGCATGGACAAACCTTGAGGACATTATGTTGCTTGAAATAAGCGAGAAACAAAGGGACAGATACTGTATGGTCTCGCTAATGTGAACTAACTATGATGAGCAAACTCTGAGAGTTAAATTCAAGAGTACAGGTTATCAGGAGATGGAAAGAGGGTAGAGATTGGGCAATTGATGCTTAAAGAGTATGGAATGTTTAATAAGGTTTATTGTAAAGGTTCAGAGATGGATAGCACAATACCGTGAGTGTAATTAACAACACTGAGTGTGAGTACGGCTAAAAGAGGAGGACTAGGGTCGTGTGTGTCACCAGAAGGAAAGCTGGAGCCTAAAAACTGGAACTGTGTAACTCAGCGAAAACTAGAGTGGACAATGATGGTGGTTAATTGTACAAATATAAGAAAGTTTTTACAAAGTAGAACAAATGCATGTCACTATTATAATGAGGTAGGTTATGGGAAAAAATAAAATTAATGCAAACTAAGGTCTATGGTTAACAGTAACTTTGTAATATTCTTTCATTAATGGTAACAGAGGCATTATACCAAAGCTAAATGACAATAATAGTGGAATATAAGGGAGAGGTATGGAATATTTTTTGGAAGAAATGGGAATGTTCTCTTATTGCTTATGGTGGTGAATGCATAACTATATGCTTATACCAGGAGCCATTGATTGTATTCTTAGGATGGATTGTATGGTGTATGAATAAAACTGTATAAGAAATATTTAAAAAAAAGAGAGAGAGAGAGAGCTCCTCCTGGCCGATGCTCCTTATATAAAATTGGATCAGGCAAAACTAACGTGGTGAAGCATCTCAGCATGAGCTGCCCCTCGGGTGGTGCTGACTGGGACGGGCATGGGGGGACTTGAAGCAAGTTTCAGGGTGTCAGGGATGTTTTATTACCCTGCTGTGGGTGGGATCGCAAGTGGACGCGTCTGTGGGGAACAGTGCTGCTAGGACTTGGGCCTTTCATGTATGTAAAATTTACCTAAAACAAACTCTGGGGTCACCGTACTCTGGTTGGTAGACGATTTTTCTCGTGGTTTGCTTAGCAGTTCTGCAATTACCTCTGCGTGTTCCCGGGTGGAGCGAATGCGGGAACACAGTCTACAGGACAGGCGCCGGGCCTCGCCGTGGGGGGCAGCCATTGTGGAGGGGAGGGGAGACCAGAGCGTCCGTTGGGGCGACCGTAGTGTGAATTAGCTTTGTTGGCGAATGTGCATCAGCACTTGTGACGTATCCACACCTGCTAGTGGGTCATGGGGAGGTGTGTGCACATGGTGCGTGCGGTTGTGTGTTTGTGGGTGTGGAGGCGTGACCTGTGTAAACGGTTCCGCTCTGTCTGCTGAGGGGCCTGGAAGCAGGGGTGCACCTGGCTCCACCTTTGTGGCTTCTGAATGCCGTTCCCCACCCGGAGAAGCCTCTTGGAGAAGTGGCCGCTTCTGGAGCTGAGGCAGGAAGGGCGGCTGATCTTGGGACTTCTGGTTGCCCCCAGAGCACCACCCCACGTCTCATCACCCTAAAAGAAACACCATACGCACCAGCAGTTACTCCCCGTCATCTCCCAACCTGTCCCACTCTCGGCAGCCACTCTCCTGCTTTCTGCTTCTGCAGACACTTCCTGTAAATGGAATCGCACACCGTCTGTCCTTCTGTGTCTGGCTTCTTTCATTCAGCAGGATGTCCTCGAGGTTCATCCGTATTGTAGCGTGAATCGGTGCTCTGTTCCTTTTTGTTGTCAGATAATAGCCAGCGATGTTTGTTCAGGGTGGCTGCGGTGATTTTCACTCTTCAATCCAAACAGTAGCTTTTGTCGTTGATTTGGGCTGGGGAGCATGACATGACAGAACCGAATCCCGGGGTGGGAGCACCATATGGTCTTGGACACAAATCCCTGGTCCCGTCTCAGCTCAGGACCAGGGATTTGTGTCTAAGACCACATGGCGCTCCCACCCCAGGATTTGGTTCTGTCGTATCATAGGAATTTATGTACTGGTGATTTGGGTCCTTTAAACACTTTTGGGGACATCCTCTCAGAGAACAAAGTAAATTATGGCGTCATGTACACTCCGTTTGGTTGTTCTACTAAGATTCTGTAAGTTAGAGCTAGCTGTGGAGGCAGCACCCACCAAATCCCAGTAACTTAAGGCCCCTTTTCTAGTCATCTGTGCTGAAGGTAATGGGCCCCTTCAAACTTTTCAAATTCCAGGGTCTGGCATTTTTCTGTGGTATTTCACTGAATTTAAACTAAGGAAAACTGAGTCTTACGTTCACTCATTCCCAGATTATCCCCAGTTGGCTTGCTGTGGGGTGGCCCCGTGTAGACTGCCTGGGCTGAATTCTGCCCCAGCTCCTTCCCTCGGGGGGCAGTCTGGTGACACGTGGCTTCTTGCTGCCTTTTGAGGGCCGTGGCAGTCAGCGCTGACCTCTGCCTCTGGTGACCGTCGGCTCCACTCCTGGGTCACTGTGGTGGGCTGTGCCTTATGGGTTGATGGGGTGCTTTAACTGATAAATTTTTTGATGAATCATGCCAAAATTGTAATGCGTTTTTTTCCTTTTGTTTTTCAGGTATTCTTTTGGTAAGTGAAAATGATTTAGAGAAAACTCTCCGTGAGTTTAGCATTATGTGTTGGGGTATGTATCTTTTGTGCATTTTTTTGCTGACTTTTCTGTATGTTCTTGCTTGTGCATCTATGTTCTGCTTTAGAGGAATGCAGCTCGTTGTTTGTTGATTAGTATGATGTTTGTTATTTACCAGGGGAACTCTAACCCAAGCCGATCTCCTCGCCCACAGCAGTCAGTAGTGCAGATGTGTGAACTCATGCACACATGGATATGCTCCATAACGAGCATACCCGTGAGCATCAGTAGCTGCCCCCCCAACCCAGTCTTTGGGTGAATAAAAGGCGCTGTGATAGTTGCATGCACGAAAAGGGTCCTGCAGGCCTGCCCTCCTCTGCATGTGGCCCATTGTCCTCCAGTGGGCACTTGAGCCTTGTTTCAGTCTCCGCACACACGAGGGATCTCCAGCATGCACCCCAGCCTGTCCACACTGTAAGTGAACACACAGAGGAGGATTCCTGTTCGGAGACCAGGTAGGCGGTGGCACCATGGCCACTTGCCTGTCTGGCTGGGGGTGAGAGGACAGGGCCAGGCGAGGAGAGCGATTGCTCCTGCAAGGAGGCACAGGCCTGGCGAAGGCCATGGACACACCGGGGGCTTGGAACCCGCCCTGTCTCAAGGGTCCTTGGGAAGAAGGATGCCCACGTTTTCCAGACACCAGGATGGGAAGTGGGAGAGGCAGGGTTTCCAGCCTTCTGTGATCTGTGTGGCCCAGAGGACTCTGAGACGCGTCCAGGGCAGGAGAAGCCGGAAGTGCACGCAGACATCGCAGGTCCCACTCCTCATGCCCGTGGCCTGGGCTGCTTCCTTCCTCGCGTTGGGGGTGGGGGAGGATTTCCTGCCTTCGCTGGAGCCTTCGCGTGCTCCCTGCACAGGGCTCCACCTTAGGAGCACGCACTTCCTGTGTGCGGGGGTGCCTCTGCATGCCTCCGTTCCTTCACAGTCAAGGAGCACCATCAGGGCCGGGGGCTCCACGGGAAACAAATGTTGTCCTTACATTTGTGGGGCTTATGGTCCAGACTAGGGAATAAAATGGTGTGTCCCTTACTGTCATACAGTTATTATGGTAACAACAGAGAAAAAAGTCTGTAACATGTCTTTTTAAAAATATATTTGGGAATTCCGCTTACAGTATGGTGGAGTAAGCTCTACACAGAATGGCCCTGCTATAGGGAACTTTTGTAAACGTTGGGGAAGGTGGAAAAAAATAACTTCCTAGGACTCTGGAGGGTGAGCAGGAGCAGGAAGATTCTGTTCGGGAGCTGGAACTTGTTTTCCTGTTTCTGGGGCTTGAGCCTGATGGCAGACCTCCGTCTTGGCATGATGTGGGTGGCTGAGATCTGATGGGGAGTTCTCTTTCTGGCCTGAGGAACCAGAGAACAGATCCCAGGGTGGCCAGGGCTAGCAGAAAGTGAGTGGGGGGCTCTGGGAAGGAGAGAGCCAGAGAAGGGGAACCGCACATCCCACGTATGGACTCTTCCCCAGGCTCCGGGTGACCAGGGCCACGCGTGTCAGGGCGGACGAGAGCAGTCCAGACCCAAGGCTCCCTGCAGGCAGGGCAGAGCTGACAGCTGAGTCTACTCATGCCATTTGCCTGCTACAACAAAATGCGAGCTCTCCTCAGAGGAATATAACAGAATTCAGGCTCTTCACAACTTAACATTCAGTGTCCAGGGTAGAATTATGCAAAACAAAATGAGGAAAACATGGCCCACTCTGAAGGGAAAGATGGTCAGCAGAGGCCAGCCCCGAGATGACCTGGGGGTTGGGATTTTCAGACACGATCTTTAAAACAGCTATCATAGCTGTGCTTCATGAGGCAAGGGAAAATAGGCTCATGGTGAATGAAAAAAAATAAGAAACCTCAGCAAAGAAAAATATAAAAAAGAATCCAGTGGAAATTTTGTTGCTGAAGAATACAATATCTGAAATAAAAAATTCACTGGATTGGCTAAATAGCAGAGTGGAGATGAAAGCAGAATGAAGATGGATCAATAGAAATTATCCAGTCTGAAGATGAGAGAAATAAAAGATTGTAAAAGAATGAACAGCACCATATGGACCTGCAGAAAATATCAATAGGTTGCAAATATATGTCATTTTACTCCCAGGAGGAGAAGCTAGATAATAGGACAGAAGAATCCCTATTTGAAGAAATAATGGCCAAGATTTTTGCAGATTTGATGAACTACATTAATGTATAGATTCAAGAAGCCCACTGAACCCCAAATAGCATGAATACAAAGGAAACTATACCTAGGCATTTCATAATGAGTATTGAAAACCAAAGAAAAAGAAAAAAACCTGAAAGCAGCCAGAGAAAAGTGACATGCTTCCTACAGGGAGACAGTGATATGAGTGTGTGAGGATGTCGCAGCAGAAGCTCTGGAGGCCGCTGGGCAGTGGGACGGCAAGGTTACGGGGTTGAAAGACGTCAGACAGGAGAGAGCGTCCGAAGGCCCGGGAGCACGGTAAGCCTCTAACGTCAAGGTCATCAGAGCCCCAGAAGGAGAAGAAAGAACAAGGCAGGAGAAATATCTGAAGAGATAAAGCCTGAGAATTTTCCAAAATTAATGCAAGGGAGCACATCCCAGATCCAAGAAGCTCAGAGAGCTCCAAGTAGGAGGACACTCACACCAGGGGCCTGGGTATGCTGTGGCCACGCTGCGGAAAACCAGAGTTGAAGAGAAAGTACTTTGTGCAGCCGGCGGGGAAAGACATGGCGGAGGAGCAAGAGGGTGACAACATTCTCTGCATTAGAGACTCTGTAGGCTGGGAGGCTGCGGGGCAGCGTCAGTGCCAGAAAGGAGGGGAGGGAGCCACTGGGAACTCTGAGTCCTGTACCCGGAGAAACTGCATTTCCGCCACACGCGCCCTTTCCAGGCCCGTGGGTGTGAGTGCAGCCCTGTCTTCAGCCTGGGCGGGCAGGCTGGTTGTCGGTCCTGGCCAAAGACTGGACGGCGGGGAAGGCCTCTGCCTCCCTGTCTGCCTTCTCCGGGGCGACGAGACTTGCCACCAGAACCCTTGAGCTTCTGGTGATACCTTTCTACTGTCCTAAAAGGTCTCTTGTCGAGTGCGGAGGGGTTTGGTGCCCGTTTTGCCCCCGGGCCGTCAGCGCTCTGCTGCCTCCCGCCCACTGCCCGCAGCGCCGTCCTCACTCCCGTTTGTAGATGAAAGTGGCGCTGCAGGAGATGAGCGTGCTGTCCGTCGGCGAATAAGGAAAGGCATGGCGCTTGTCATAATGCAGCGCGACTGTTGCCGTCTCTTGTGAAGCGTTAATGTATTAAATATTGCTGAGCGTTGCAGGATGCTGTTTGCTAACACTGACTTCAAAGACTGTGTCTAACAAGTGGTGAATTCAGCTCGCCTGTAAGTGCTGACCATTTCCTGCTCCCCTGCAGGAAGTGTGCTGTGTGAAGTCCAGGAGCTGGGGCTGGGAGCCGCTTTCAACTCCAGGCTGTTCCTGGGCATTTGGAAAGAAGGCGGGAGCCTGGAGGGCGGAAGCAGCGGGGGGCTGGGTGCACGCTCGGCTGCGGCTTCCGGGAAGGGCTCTTCCAACTCTCCTGCTAGGCCATGGCGGCCCTCGGCCTGCGCCCCCCGAATCTGCGCTGTGCCCCTGGTTCCGCAGGGCAGGACACTCCAGGAAAGGGCTCCTGGTCCACCCAGGTCGGCCAGGCCGGGGCTCCCGAGGGCCACAGTGGTCATTTTCTCTGGGCGCGTCCTGCTGGACTTGGATGTGTCAGGTGTCACTCTCCCTTGAGTGTCAGCTCCCACCCTGGCACTGACTGTGCCAAGACATCTCTGCATCAAGGACTCGGAGTATCTTATTGCTCAGATGGGCACAACCTGCTGCCTAAGTGTGTTTTGTGGAAGCCCTAGGAGTGGCCTTCTGAGGGACCACACTTCCGTACTGTTGGTTCCTTTTCCTGATTGCTGTGCTGTCACCACTGAGAGACCTCTGTGTGGGGGGACAAGGGTCTTGCCCCTTCCACAGCACCATTGTCCAGGTGGGGGCTGGGGGACTGTTCCGGTTTGCTGATGCTGCCAGAATGCAAAACACCAGAAATGGACTGGCTTTTATAAAGGGGGTTCATTTGGCTACACAGTTACAGTCTTAAAGCCGTGTGTCCAAGGTAACACATCAGCAATGGGGTACCTTCACTGGAGAACACCAGTGGCGTCTGGAAAACCTCTGTTAGCTGGGAAGGCACTTGCTGGTGTCTGCTTGCCCCCAGGCTGCGTTTCAAAATTGTCTTCTCCAAAATGTCAGCATCAGCTTCCAACTGCTGACTTCAAAATGTATCTCTAAGCTGCTCTGAGTTCCTTCTGTTTGTCAGCTCTTTTATATGGCTCCAGTGATTTAATTAAGACCCAGGCTGAATGGGCGGGGCCACACCTCCATGGAAATAATCCATTCAGATATCACTTACAGTCGGCTGAGTCACATCCCCATGGAAACAACCCAGTCCAAAAGATCCAACCTGACCAAGACTAAATACATCTGCCTTCACAAGATCGCATCAAAGAACTTGGTGTTTGGGGGACATGATACATCCAAACCGACACAGGGACGGAGTGTGTGCAGGTGGGGCAGGGGAACAGAGTGTGCAGGTGGGGCCAGGGACAGCGTGTCCAGGTGGGGCTGGATGTTGCCAGGCAAGGCTGGGCTCCGGAGGCCCGGGCTCCAGGGTGCCCGGGCGAGGACCTGAACTCATCCCGGGAGGGTGGGCATCGAGGAAGGCAGCAGCCCCAAGGCTGGGCTGTGTGTAGAGGGGCACTTTCATCTGACAGAATTAATTGGCCATGTTAGGGCTTGATGTCTTTAGGATCCTTCATCATTTTAGTAAAACCTTCATGTTGAAAGAGGAGGACACGAGGAAGCGAGAGCCTGGGGAGTGGGGGAGGACAAGGCTGCGCTCTGAGGTGCTCCCTGCCGTTGGCCCAGCTGGGTGTCACCCTCCACAGGTCCCTCTTGCTGTGGGGAAGGTCACTTGTGGGTGGCTCCTCCCCTCCTGCAACTCCGATTTTAAACACCTCATGTGTACACACACACGTGCGCAGGGGTGCACACATCTCTCCTGCTTTCCAGCGCAGCCTTCCCACCTGTTTTACCTCCTTCCCCTGATGTTAACCGCATGGTTGTATCCTCACTTAACTTTGCACATGCTTGAATCTATATTACTGTGTACGTGAACACGGGTACCTGGCACCCGTGCACCTGAGCACACACACACCTGCACACACGTACACGGGCACACATACCTGTAGACATGCACACCTGCACGTGCATGCACCTGCACACACTAACAAGTGCGCACATCTGCACGCACACTTGTGCACAGGCATGCCTGCACTCACGTACACCTGCACATGCACACACTTGCATGCACCTGCACACACCTGTGCATACCACACACCCGCACACACAGATTTAAGGGGACAATGCTTGCTTTACCCAAAAGGGCCCATACTATACATATTTCATTTTCTTTGTTTTCATTTAGTAATATCTGGTGGAATACACTTGGTTGAACTTTAAAGCAACATATTTTTAAGACCATTTTTTCTTGTTCATGTGATCATTAATATTTTGCTTAGTCTTAATTTTCTCTTGTTACATCTAGTTAACCATTTTCATTTTTAAAAACATGCTTGTGTCTTTAATATGTAGAGTTCCGAAATACTTGAGAAGTGTTTTGTTGCTGCAGTTCACACTTCCAGTCCTGAATCCTTTGGTTGGCTTTTGCCTGTAGCTCTTTTAAGTTACTTTTATAATTTTTTAAATGAAATTGTATAGCTCCGAGTGTAATTAATTACAATAGTGACAGCAGGCAGCTTTGAGGGGTTTCCTCTGTGCCAGGTGTCGTGATTAAAGAAGAGGTGTCATCACCCCCATTTCCAGAGGGGACGCGGGGGCCCTGCAGGTGCCTGGAGACTTCCGAGCCCCTGGGGAGAGGGCTGTGGACCTCGAGCACGTGCTCCCCGCTCTCCTCGCGCCATGGTCTTCTCTGGCCAAGGCAGGGCAGAGTGGCCTCCGGTTTTGCTGCCTGTCCCTCGCATGCAGCGTCCCTCCTTGTCCCCGGGGTCAGAACAGCCACAGGCTGCTCTCCTTTATGGGTCTTTTCAAGAACTGGGTCTACCTGTCAGATTGTTTCTTCATTCTAGCTCATTAATTTTTACTTTTTTATAGTTTGCTTCCTCCTGTGAGGAGGGGGTTCATTTTATTGCCTTGTCAGATCTTGAGCTGATTGTTCTGCTCATGTATCCTCAGTCTTTCCTGACCTCTCTCCTTGGCCGTTCCCCTCGGCCGAGACCCCGGGGCCCCTGGGTGAGGCCGTGTCTGCTCCACTGTTGATTGCCTCTTGGGACACAGCTGTATTTGGAGACACACTACCAAAATCCCAAGTGCTTAAGGTTTTAGAAGTTTTCTTTTCCTACAAATTTCTGATATACTGCACCATGGCCAGATAATGTGGCCTGAAGGTTGTTCTTTAATTAGTTTTTAAAAATCAGATAAGAAAATCCGATTGTCTCACCCCGCCTGCGACAGCCCCAGCAGTTCCCTGCCGCGCTCCCCTGCCCTCGGCCTGCTCCCTCCTCTGCTTCTGGGGTTCACCTGCAGGACTCCGATAAGGGTCTCTGTGGAGTGTTCCAGCAGGTCACGGTCAGGCCTCACCTCACCTCAACCACAAGTGGTCGGGTCTTCGCGCACCCCTGTCTTCTCCGCTCGCCAGCTCAGGGTAGTCGTGTTGCCAGTGTGAGTTTTGATTAAACTAATGAGCAGTCTTGACATGATTGTGACTTGTAAATAGTGTTGACTGCTGAGCCAAATGGTGAGCTATAATTATTTTCTTTTTCTCTTACTCTTTGTTTTTCCTGGAGTTAATAATTGCCTCTTCTTTTTTGGTTTCCTTAGTTTTTCAACTCTGATTATCTCTTACCAATTAGTTCCAAATTCAGTAGCCTAGCTGCTAACCCTCTCCCGGTTCCGTTGTTTACAGAATCAAGCACGGTAGATAATGCGCTGATTCCTCCTTCCCCTTCGTGCAGAGTTCAGCTCTGGGGCAGGTGCTCCCTGGGCCCATGGGTGTGGAGATTGTGGTTAGGCCGGCTGCCTTCGTCCTGTTGGCGGATGTCCCTCTCCCTGTCCTCGGGGCCCTTCCGAGCCGGGCTGGGATGGTACACAGCTCAGACGACGGCCTCCACCTTCCCCACCGTGGCCTGGAGCGGTTCTCTTACGAAGGATCACGTGTTTAAGTCCTTGTCTTGATCACTTTTGCACAAAGACCCCCACCTGTGAGGCAGGGCCTCCCCTTTACCTGACCCACATCAGTGGTTGTCTGTGCACCTTTGCGAGGCACACAGTCCGGGGAGCTGGGCTGACCGTGCCCAGGACGCACGTCTTGGGCTGAGTGGGCTCCTAGAGCGGAGGAGGGTCTGATCCCACAGGGCCGCCTCCTGCTGGAGGGAGAGGGACGTGGCCCCCACGGTCCGGGTCTTTGTCAGTGGAGCAACAGGAAGGGGCATTGGCAGCCTGGCCCGAGGAGCAGCTGTGCCAGTTCCTTTTGAAAGTGCTTTGATATTTTAAAACAGAAATTTTAAGTGGGTAAGCCCTGTTTTGTTGCTGATACAATAGCTGCTCTTGTTTGTGTGGGTTCATGGAACAGGCCCACAGGAACCCATGTGGTTTCCTTAGCACTGAGGACCCGTCGCCCAGCTCGTCCTGAGCGTCTGTGTCCCCCTGGTGAAGAATGCCACGCCGCTTCCAGCAGAGCCCTGCGTTTGTCAGGAGCACGTGGGCTGGTCTGGGCTTTATGTGCCTTTGACGGTAGCTCGCTACTGGTTCTGTGGTGTGAGTGTGATGGGCTGCGACGTCCTTGGGGCATTCAGAGACCGGCTGTCAGAAGGATGCAGTGGTTGTTTTTGTGAGATGTTCATTGGTGTTTAGGGCCTCTGTGCCGGCTGCTCCACCTGCCGGGGTGTCTTCCTGGGGTGGTCTCCCCTCACCCCCGGTGCCGCCCTACTTATAGCCTGCGCTGCCCACCAGCACGGCTCTCGCAGCCCCCAGCCTTCGGGCCTTCTTGGTTGTCCTCCGACTCGCCGCCCACTGGTACATTGGTGTGCCGTCTCCGTGCCTGCCCTGTCGGGGCAGGAGGCTTGGGCGCTGTGCTGACTGTCCACGATGAGCCTCCGTGCAGGATCGGGGCACGAGCAAGGCAGCTAGCAGGTGGCTGCGCGCTGCTCCACGTCTTCACCCCTTGGAAGCACTGCGCCTTCCCGAGGGCTCCAGCGGTCCGGGCGGCTGTGCTTGCGGGTGAGTGATGCGGTGTCGAGAAACCAGTTTGTTGTTTTCTTTGGTTTTCAGCAGAACGGCTCATGAACCCAGAATTACTGGCACGGTCTCGGCATGTGAGAGGGCGTTAGTGTCGTGGCGGGGATTGTCATCAGTGACGTCACTGCCTTCGAAGCATCCGCGGCTCTGAGCACCCAGCACTTTCCCTCCATAGCTCTGCGAGCCAGGTGCACGCCGAGACCAAGGAGGTCCTTCAGCAGTCAGTTCAACGCGGCAGCAAATGCCGAAAACACGTGGCCACAGAGAGCGGCAGCCAGTCCCTACCATCTGGGCTTGCTCACGGCGCCCACTGTGGTGTGGCAGCCCCAGCAGCATTGCCCAACGCAGAGCGTGCCTGGCTGGTCAGGGCTGCAGGCAGTGTGGTGGCTCGCCCCTCGGCCATGTGCCAGCCAGGTCACGCCCGCTGTGTGAGCAAAGAGATCACACCCGGCTCCAGTGCAGCCACCTGACCGCTTCACCCGCAGTCACGTCACCAGGGAGAAGCACAGCCTGGAGGTCTGACCAGAGGTGTGGGAACCATCTGGAATCTCAGCTGCCTCTCCACAGGTGGGGTGGCCCTCCGAGGACTGGGCAGGGGCGCGTGTCCAGGGCCAGCTGGCTCTGGGCCTCTGCCTTCCAGCGTATGCACCAGGGTCTGTGGCTGCGGAGCCAGCGGCTCGGCCTTAAGTTCCTCTGACTGGCTCATGTGCTGCTGAAGTCGTGAGCACTGTGTTGTCCTCACTCGTTTTTGCCCTGTGACATGCCAAGGAGCTTTGCCCTGGTTTCAGCCTGACCACTGCTGGGTCTTTCTCCCTCCAAGGAAATGCGGGTACACGGGCAGGAGAGGCACGGCGGTCCCCGCCGCGCAGGCTGGCAGAGGCCGAGGGGTGGGCTGCGAAGGGCACGGCTGGGAGGACGGAGCCTGAAGCCCCCAGGGCGCACCACGTGCCTGCGGCTGAGCTGCATAGCCTTCCCCGGACCCCTGCGGCAGCATGGCCGAAGCACAAGGCGTAACTCAGCCGGCTCTTCCCTCACTGTGTTGTTGTAGCTGCAAAGACTGTTTCTAAACAGATCGGACGCTCACCATGAGGGAGAGCCTGTGGCGTGGTTGAGGAGGTGGGCCGCGTCCATCCTTACCCAGGCAGCCTCCTCGGCCCATAGGCCCAACTTCCTGCTCCGCACGTCACCAGGAGCCTCCCTGCCAGCTCCGGGCTGGCTGGGGACCCCCCTTGCCTCTGCTGCCTGAAGCTGCTCCATGGCAGGCAGGCTGTACCTTCCCCGCGTGAGCCGCAGCCGGTGGTTTGGATGCTCCCCAAGCCCCCTTGGCCGTGAGTCAGGCCCGGCCAGACGCTGCCCTCAGGCTGCAGGCCGCCCTTGGGCGTGGGCTCTGGAGGCTCAGGCTGGTGTTCCCAGGGCGTTGGCCCTGCTTCCAGCTGCCCCAGGCCCCGTCTTCCCCCTGTGCCCCTGGCAGTCAGGGGCGCCCGCAGTACCCAGCACGGGGTGCGTCCTGGGGCCAGTACAGGCCCTGACCACGGACCTGGCCGGCACCTTGGGAACTGCTGGCCACAGCACGTCGACAGGTGCCTGGGGAGGGTTCTGGATCTGCAGTAAAGTTGCAGAGGTGGCACGGAGCAACCCACCCCGTCCTCCCACCTACAGCATGGGGACGGCTGCAAAACCGCATCACTGCCAGGCTGCAGGCGCTGCTGCGCACTCCACCGGGCCCCCCATTCGGAGGCCCCTTCCCAGTGCAGCGTCTGCTCAGGGTCGCACAGTCCATTTGCGTCTTTGCTGGCTGTCGGTGAGGAGCTCTGACCTTCGCCCGGCTCGGGATCGCAGTGGTGGGCAGCTCTGACCAGATGTTCTGCAGAAAGCGCCTCAGTGTGGGTGTGACTGGGACTCTGGGCTCTGTGGAGGGGACCCCGGAGGTGAGGGGCCCTCCTCGTTGCAGCAGGGGTGCTGGCCCCGACCAGCTGGCTGAGGAGGAGGCCGCAGGCCTCTCGGGGGAAAGCCACCGCTCTCCTCTGCACCACCCTCAGTTCTCCGGCAGCGAGTCACACAGCCCAGTCCACACTCCGGGGGAGGCGTGTTGGGGAATCGGGGGTAGATAGTAAAGCCACACAGAGACGATTAAGGGTTCCAATTCTCCTGTTTTGCCTTAAAATCTTGCCCATAACGTTGCCACCAACGAATCTTACCTGAGGCAAGTTAAGACTCTGAAGTTCTCATGGTGCTTTCTGTTTCCCTCCCCCGGTCCACAGTTAATAGCTGGCATTCCTCTGTGAAGCAGAGCTGTCCTTTCTCCCCATCGTTTACTTACTTACGTGTTGCGATGGGCGGTGACCCCGCTTTTACGGCCTTTGGGCCGGGGCTGCCCTCCCGGCTTGGCCGCACCGCTGCCCACCCCCCCAGGATCCCTGATCTCTCCTCCTGGAGGGTTGTGCCGAGAACCACGACCTGGCTCGAGGTGCACTCCTGCCCAGGGCGGCGGCATTCCCGGCCTCTCGGCGGACAGAGCAACACACGGCAAGGCGCGCAGCTGGAAGCACCCGGAGGTGCCGCGCCGCATGGGACGCCGTCTCTCCCCGTCAGGCTCCCTTTGTGCTGCCTTCAGGAGAGACGGAATCACAGTGACGGAACAGGTCCCTGGGTGCCCGGGCTTGGGGTGGGGACACCACCCAGACGGCTTGTGGGAGCTTTTGGGGTGATGGGCTTTTCAGTACCCCAATTGTGGTGGCCACATGGTCTACACGCATGCTAAAATTCATGTGTCACAGAGGGTGCATTTACTGTATGTGTGTTTAAAAAAAAAATGAACCAGTATTTACAAATTAAGCTGCTTACAAATAAATAACATGTATGTTACAAGTGTGTGTGTTGAATACAAAGCCACCCGGGAGGTTGAGGAACACCATTCTGGGGTGTCGCCCAGATCTGACTGTGCACACGTGTGAACCGACCATCGATGTCGGAGGCATCTCAGAAACCCACCAGAGCCCTCGTACAAGAGCAGCTGGTTCGTGTCTTGGCGTCAGCAGGGAAACCGTTTGCTCGGTGGTTACAAGGTGCGTGTGTTGAACCAGCGGTGCGGGGCTGTGTGCGGCGGTGGGTGCGGTCGGCCTGGGGGCAGCGATCTGGAGGACCCTGTGGCCGTGTGATGAGCCTGTGGATCGCCAGCCCCACCCTGAGGGTTTCCTCAAGCGGGATGGAGAATGTGCAGGAAGACTTGTCTACAAGGACTTCATCGCTGTGGGGCAAATGGAGATATTTTAAAGGTTTGGCCATGGAGGCTACTTAACTAAATGTGTACATTTCTCTGAAGGTCATTGCACAATAGCACACAATGACCTGAAGAGGTATTTATGCAGATATGTTGAAAAGGGTTGCAAGCAGTGTGTGTTTATCCCATTTTTAGCAGGAAGAAGCCATATTCACAGTAAATTGGTTTGGAAATTGACAGCCAAGGGGTTAACTGGGTGTATCCCTGGGTGATCAGATGGCTTTTCTCTTTCTTTAAATCTAGCTCTAATTTGTCTTCACTGTATGTTTTTGCTTTGGGTTGAGGAAATAGTTTTTAATAAAGAGACCTTGAGGGGAACGAGTGGGAGCTGGACACGGCTGCCTGTGGGGGGAGGGTGCGCTGGTGAGGTGTGGGACCCTCCCTGCCCAGGTGCCTTCGGGAGGGCCGCAGTCGTCCCGGCTGGGATGGGGCACGCGGGCGGGGGTGCTGACCCCTGTCCTCGGTGCCACCTGGAGCACTGGAAACGGGGATGTCCAGGGTTCCACAGGTGAGGCAGGAGGGTAAATTGATAACTGATAACATGGAGCCCTTGTTAGAGAATAACCGATGATCAGCCAGGGAGGGGCTAGTGAACCCAGCGAAAGGGATGGCCTAGAGCTTTGAGCTTTGCAGGTGGAGGGGGACAGGTGAGAGCCGCGCATCCCTGCTTTGTCCCGAGCCTGTGTCACCATGGGTTGCAGAAGTTGTGGTCACCCAGGCCACGACTTGCACCCAGTGAATCTAGGGTCCTGCAGGGGCCTGCAGCTTCTTGCCGCGTCCGCATTGGGGAGCCAGCTCACCCTGCAGCACCTGGCGACTTTGATACCTTGCTACCTGTTGTACTTGTGCTGTGTTCATGGGTTTTGTATATTTTGATGGCAAGAAACGTCCTTCTGTCTGGGTAAGAGCCGTTTGATCTGCCTCAAGACAGGCCACGGCACGGAGGGTAAAGAACTTGGCGTGGGAAGTGGCAGCCCAGGTTCTCGTCTCCCAGGAGCTGCGTAGGCTGGAGCCGGCCTTGTGGCCTCACTTGCCCAGGACCCTCTTCCCGCACGCTAGACATTTGTGGGTGATTTCTTCTAGAGACTCTTTGGAAAATCTCCCACTGATGCGTCTTAGGGTTTTAATTTAGCCTCTGTGTAATGCTACCTGTTGTCAGGACAGGGAGCGGGTCTGGTCTCAGGACTCTTTTGATATGAGTCAATGAGACAGTGTCCGAGTTTCAAAGTAAACACAGTTATGCAGTCTCCAGGGATGAAACCTTGTCCTCTTGCTTTAGTCACTTGGCTTTGGACCTGATTCAGTAGGGTTGGTGCTGCTAAATCCATTAGACTCGTTAGCAAATAGACAATTCTCTTCCCTTTTTCCCCCTTTTGATTTTGCCAAAATCAGCGATTACCGTCATAATTCTGAATGAAAATGACAACTGGGAAATGTCAGGAGCAGTGTAAGTGGCCAGCTAGTGGGCTTCAGGAAGCAGAGGGGGAGACCAGAGTTCCGTGGCAGGTGCACGATGAGCTGGAGGGGACGGGAGCACTGAGAGCAGACGCCTCTGTTCCCTTAGAGGAGGGTGGCTCCTGCGCTTCAGGCTCTGGGTCCCCTCTTCCTTCCTTCAGGCCTTAAATGATGCCCTTCTGTCTGTACAGAAGAACCAATGCTTCAGCGAGCCCACCATTCCCCCGAGCCGTGGTCTGACCTGGTGGTCCTGGGCTGTGGTCCGACATGGTGGTCCTGAGCCATGGTCTGATGTGATGGTCCTGGGCCGTGGTCTGACGCGGTGGTCCTGGGCCATGTCCTGAGCTGTGGTCTTGGGCCGTGGTCCGACATGGTGGTCCTGGGCCGTGGTCTGACGTGGTGGCCTGGGCGGTGGTCCAAGGCGGTGGCCTAGGTGGTGGTCCTGGGCCATGGTCCTGGGCCATGGTCCTACATGGTGGTCCTGGGCCATGGTCCTGAGCTGTGGTCCTGAGCCGTGGTCCGACAAGGTGGTCCTGGGCCGTGGTCTGACAAGGTGGTCCTGGGCCGTGGTCCTGGGTGGTGGTCCTGGGCTGTGGTCTGACATGGTGGTCCTGGGCCGTGGTCCGACGCGGTGGCCTGGGCGGTGGTCCAAGGCGGTGGCCTGGGTGATGGTTCTGGGCCTTGTCCTAAGCTGTGGTCCTGGGCCATGGTCCTGAGCCGTGGTCCTGAACCGTGGTCCTGGGCCGTGGTCCTGAGCCATGGTCCTGAGCCGTGGTCTGACATGGTGGCCCTGGGCCGTGGTCCAACATGGTGGTCCTGGGCCGTGGTCTGACGCGGTGGTCCTGGGCTGTGGTCCGACATGGTGGTCCTGGGCCGTGGTCTGACACGGTGGTCTGGGTGGTGGTCCAAGGCGGTGGCCTGGGTGGTGGTCCTGGGCCGTGTCCTGAGCCGTGGTCCTGGGCCGTGGTCCTGAGCCGTGGTCCTGGGCCGTGGTCCTGAGCTATGGTCCTGAGCTGTGGTCCGACACGGTGGTCCTGGGCTGTGGTCCTGGGTGGTGGTCCTGGGCTGTGGTCTGATGTGGTGGCCTGGGCGGTGGTCCAAGGCGGTGGCCTGGGTGGTGGTTCTGGGCAGTGTCCTGAGCCGTGGTCCTGGGCCGTGCTCCTGAGCCGTGGTCCTGGGCCGTGCTCCTGAGCCGTGGTCCTGGGTCGTGGTCCTGAGCCGTGGTCCTGAGTCGTGGTCCTGGGCTGTGGTCCTGGGCTGTGGTCCTGAGCCATGGTCCAACATGGTGGTCCTGGGCCGTGGTCCGACGCTGTGGTTTGAGTTTTGCAGAGCATGTGACTCTAGTCATTTCTTCCTTCCATGGGAGGTTGACATAAGTCAGTCTCTAAATCAGGATAGTGGCAAAGAAGTGAGTGCCCGTCCCACTTCAGTATCCAATTCTTAGCAACCTTGGGAAACCAGTCATTCTGAAAAATAGAGATGTTTTGTTTTGTAGAAAATAATTTTAAAAAAATTGTTTTCAGAGTATTCCCCGGGTAGTTGAGTAAGACCCACAACAAACAACAGGGTTTCTGGCTTCCAAAGACAGTTACTTTCAGCTCTCTTAACTTTTTTCTTGTATAAAATGTGTGCTTATTCTGATGTTTTAAAAAAAATCTTTATTTACCTCAATAATGTTTAATGGTATTCTCCTTAAAGTTTTGAAAAGAATCTTTAAGTATTTATTCCTGTATTTTCATCGTAAGCTTGG
Organism: Choloepus didactylus; assembly: GCF_015220235.1. Taxonomy (NCBI): domain Eukaryota; kingdom Metazoa; phylum Chordata; class Mammalia; order Pilosa; family Megalonychidae; genus Choloepus; species Choloepus didactylus. The sequence continues at coordinate 27,853,809 of NC_051327.1, read as the reverse complement.
CTTCTAGAACAAATGGTAATTCAGAACACTGCATTTAACTGTTTGTTGCTGATGCGTGTGAAGGTGGGTAGTTAGTTTTAAACTTCCAATTTGATCCTTTTGGTTGATGTGTAGTTCAGCTCTTCCGTGTCCTTGCTGGTTTTCTTTCTAGTATTCTGTTAGTTCTGTCATTTTGGATTAGTCTGTTTCTCCTTTCAGTTCTATCAGTTTTTGCTCCATGTAATTTAAAGCTCTGTTGTTTGGTGCACACACATTTGGGATTGACATGTCTTCACGATGGAGTGACCCTTTTATCATTATGTATTGCCTTTCTTTGCTCTATTAATTTTCTTTGCTCCAAAGTTTAATATCACCATTCCTGTTTTTTTGCCATTTTTTTTTGATGTTTGTGTGACATATCTTTTCCCATTTTCTTTGACTTTCAACCTAAGTGTATTAGTCAGGGTTCTCTGGGGAAACAGAACCAACAGCAGATATCTGTAAATATGAGATTTTTAAAAAGTGTCTCACACAACTGTGGGGATGCACGAGTCCAAATTCCGTAGGGCAGGCAGCAAACTGGCAACTCCGTGAAGGTGTTCGATGAACTCCCCAGGAGAGGCTGGCTGAAGAAGTGAAGGTTCTCTCTCTTCTCTCTTAAAAGTCTTCAACTGATTGGGTTAAATCCAGCTGACTGAATTCTCTCCTTGCGGAAGACATGCCCTTTGTTGATGTGATCAGCCACAGATGTAATCAGCTGACTGATGATTTAATAAACCAGCCTTCTTGTGTATTGACCAGCCACAGATGTCCTTGCAGCAGCGGTTAGGCCAGTGCTTGCTTGACCAGACACCTGGGCACCATCACCCGACCACGTTGACACACGAACCAACCGTGACACTAAGTATATCGTTACATGTGAAGCTTTGCTTGTAGACAGCATGTAGTTGGTTGTGTTTTTTATTCACTCTGCCATTGGTATATTTAGAACATCTGTATTTCTGTAACTATTGATTATGGATTATGTTACGGATTATGTTCAACATTTTATTATTTGTTTTCTCTTTGTCCCTGTTTCTTGTTCCTCTGTTCCTCTTTTTTTGCCTCTCTGTGGGTTACTTGAACATTTAGATTCCATTTTGATTTCTCCTTTGTGTTTTTTACTTTATCTCTTTGTGTCATTTTTTAGAGTTTGCTTTGGGTATTAAAATACATGTAGAAAACTTATTGCCATCTATTGACACCAGTGTTTTATCATTTGGAGCAAAGTGTGGAAACCTCATTTCTTTCTTGGTCTCTTTATCCTCTGTACTTTAAAAAATATATTTATATCAAATATTAACTCTACATGCACTGGACACCGTATCGGGTAATATTGTAATTTTTGTTTCGACTGCCAAACACGTTTTAAACATTTATGAGGAGAATTATAGTCTATTATATTTACCCCTATTTTTAACTACTCCGTTTTCTTCCTTCTGAAGTTCCATGTCTCCTTTCTCATTTCCTTTCTGTTTGAAGAACTTCCTTGAGCCATTCTTTTAGGGTAGGTCTGCTGGCAGCAAATTCTTTAGTTCTTCTTTTCTGAGTGTCTTTGTTTCCTTCATTCCTGAAGGACACTGTTGCTGCAGGGTCTGGGTTGACAGCTCTGCTCCACCGTCCCTTCCTCCTGGCATCTGCGGCGCTGGCGGGTGTCGCCACCCTGTGCCCCGTGGGGAGTGTGGCAGAGCTCTCTGGGGCGCTCCCGGTTGCTTCCTTGTCTTTGTCTTTCGGAAGCTGGGCTGTGCTGTGTCTCGGTCTAGCTCTCTCTGCTCTTTATTCTGCTTGGGGGTTTGCTTATCTACTCGAATCTGTAGGCTTATGCTTTTTTTTTGCTGAGTTTGGGGATTTTTCAGCCGTTACTTCTTTGAATTTTTTTAGCCCCACTCTTGTTCTCCTCTCCTCTGATGACAGGAATATTAGATCTTGGGATACTGCCTCCAGGTCCCAGAGATGCTGTTAAATTTTTAAAGATCTGTTTTCTCTCTGTTATTCAGGTTGGTTAAATTCTATCGATTTATTATTGTGTTTACTTTTCTTTCTGCTGTGATTTCCAATCCATTACTGAGCTTATCTGGTGAATTGTTAACACATTTTTGGTTACGTTTTAGTTCCATGATTTTCATTACTTTTATAACTTGTATGTTTGGCTGAGATTTTCTCATTTGTATGTTTGACACTGAAGCATTTCTGTGAAGGCTGGTTTAGAAATCCCTGTTGGATTGTCCCAGCAGCCGAGCCCCGGCGGACACCCGCTCACTGTCTGCTCAGGCAGCTGTTCCCTCGGTTCTCGACATGATGAGACTGTGGATCGCATCTTAGACATTTGGACTGCTGGGCCTGAGGACTCCAGCTCCTCTCTCCACCTTCTGTTGCAGGGGGCAGCCGAGTCCCCTGCAGGGTCCAGCGTGCGGGTGCCTGCCTGCTCTCCGGGGTGTCGCTGTCTCGGCAGCACCGTCTTGGGCCAGGCCGCTCTGTCCACTGTGCTGTGGTCCCTGGTGACTCAGTGCCTAGACCTTCACAGGGCCAGCTCGCTCGGGGCCAGGTGTGGGTCATCAGGGCCGCCCCGGACTCAAGCAGGTGGAAGTAATCCCTTTCTCCAGCCCCCCACCCCAGCTCTCCAGTTGCAGGATGAGGGGGGAGTGACGCTGTCGACAGTGCGCTGGTGCTGGGGGTGCCACTGTGGTGGGTGTGGCCACACTTCCTGGCCTTCGCCAGTAATGCAGAGGCAGTGTGGAGAGGGGCCCCGACCTGGGCTGCCCACCCCCCACCCCCCACCAGGTCTCTGTAGCATCGTGCTAAGGAGAGAGGACAGTCCCCCCCCAGGCCACACGCCTTCCACTGCCAGGCCCCCCCAGCCCACCTGCCTCCACCAACCCCCCATGCAGCCCCTGCGGGGTCAGATGGGTGTCTCAAGGTTTCTGTCCTATTGGACCATCCCCTTCCCTAGTCCTCCGTGACCCTAAGTCAGGAAGAGCTCCTCTTCCTGCTGAAGACAAGGGGGTGCCGTCAGCCACACAGAGGACATGGAAACGATGCCCACTGAGTAAATGGTGACATTCTGGAGAAGCTCCAAGTGAAAACGGTCGTCCTCAATGGATATGGCCACGTGCTATGTTCACAGAGACCAAGGGCCCCACTGTGGCCTCAGTGAATGGTGATGCCCCTGACCAACGAGCCAGGAGACCCTCCCTCGAAAGAGCAGGTCAGAGTGTGCACGTGGGAGGTGTGTGTGTACCCATGCAGAGGGGCCTGTGCATATGCACGGGGGTGCGTGTACATGTAGAGGTGCGTGCATGTGCACAGGGGGGTGTGTGTGTGCACTCACCGGAGCACATGCACAGGAGCTTGCTGCACTGTGGTCTGGCACGAATGGGCACCACGCAGGCCCGGTGGGCACGCTGAGGCCACTCTGTGGCTGTGCACACGGTGTGGGGATTGTCCGAGAGCAGGGCCCAGAGCTGCGTGTCCACTCCGGGGCCCCCGCCACATGAGCCCTCTCTCATCTAAGTACAGTGGACTGAACTAAAATAAAGCCTCCCTCCCGCAGCCCACGGGCCACGTTTCAGTGCCCCTGAGGCTGGGGCTGCTCGTCTGCATGGCAAGATGCAGAATGTCGCCACAGAAGGCCATGCAGGCCGAGGCTGACGCAGGATCGTGACAAGTGGTTTTTGAGGTTCGGCTTATTTTCAGGCACAGGAAACAAAAGACAAAGAAATGGTAATGCGTCATGCCCTTCAGGCACACCTGTGTTAACTGTTTGGAATATAGTAATCCCGTAGAAATCTGCATTGCTCTGTCTGATTGCCGTTGACAGGAAGCGTTTTTGTACTTACTGTAAGCCGATAAAGCTGGCTGCGGCCGTAGCTGTGGAGCCGGGACACCTGGTAGCACGAAGCACCGGGGACACTGGGCCGGGAAGTCTGCTGTCACGGCGGCTGGGCTGTAACAGGTGTGGTGGCAGAGGGGGTGGGCCACACAGGCCACTTCCTGTCCCCTGCCCCTCGCGGAGGCCCCTGAAACACGCAGTGACCATTGGGGAGGCTCCACAGTGGGGAGCAGGCACTTGGCGGTCATTTTACCTGAAGCCTAAAACCTATAAGCAGCGCTCGCAGAATTCTCTCCGTGCTAGAAAGTGTGCTGCAGCATGTGGTCTTGTGTGAATCTCGTGGGCTGAAACTTGGGCTTTCCCTTTACGTGACCAGGCCCTGTTCATGCCGGCGAGAGCAGCGGGGCTCAGGTGGAAGGGCCGCTGGCCGGAGCTGGGGACACATTGCGGGCGAGGGGGGGCCGGGGTGGGCCGGGACAGCCACTCCCCCCCCCTCTGTCCCCCTGAGCCTGTGTCTGCGGGTTGGGCCAGATGTCTGGGTGGCCCTGGCCAGGTGGAAACCAGACAGACAGACAGACACACCTGTGGCTGTTTCACTGTGACTTGCTAGAGGGGCATTGGGTGTTAGGAGTCTGTTTTCACAACACCATCAGAAGTTTTTATGAAAGTGTTCCACCTTCCTTAGGGTCTCTTACTGTATCTCACTTGTTTTGTCTCAATAAAGGAAGTGTTTTCAGCTGCTAGTTTCCGTGGGCATCTGCGGTGAACAGGGTTTGTGGTGTGGAGACGGCGATAGAACTGTCACCTGCGTTCCAGGAGGCTCTTCCCACTGCACCGGGGTCCGGGGCAGGGGGCACAGCTGGCTGGGGAGGGGGCAGGGGCGGGTGGCCCCCTGGGCGGGCCATTCTCACCCACCCCCCGACAGGCACAGGCAGGTCCACGGGTCCCTGTCCCTCTCCCTCCTGCTGCTGTGTGGTTCCCGAGTCCACCGGGGTGTGGGCCTGGTCCTCAGGAGAGCCCTCCCCCCACCCCGGGGCCCAGGCACCGGCCGCCTTGGGAAGCCACGGCACACTGAGTGACACTGATTCAAACTCACAACTGGCCGTGCAGAAAAGTAGATAGAAGGGGAAGCCTGCAGCAGCAAAACAAGTTTCAGAATTGTCAGCAAATTTGGAAAGAGCAGCACCGTTCACTCTTGGGCACCCCGACAGGCTTGGCTGGTGCCCCGTGTGCCAGGACGGGCTCAGGGCGCAGCCTCTCAGCACGCATGTGGGGCAGGGCGGGTGGGCACCACCCTTTCTGTGCAGAGCAAACCCATTTTCAAGCTTCTTCCTGGCTGTGTAGACACGGGTGGCCCAGGTGATTCTCCGAGCTGGGGAGGGGAGCACCACTGTCCCAAGTGCTGGGTGGCTTCGTGTCCTGGAATCTCGTTTTAGAGACCGCAAACTTCTGTTCAGGGCTCTCCCAGCGTCGCTCGGGGGCACCCTGTTGTTTTCAGGCATTTTTAGATTTCTTTTCCTGACTTCTTACTGTACATGTTTCCAGGTTGACAGGAGGCTCTCAGACTTGCAAATGGACGTCAGTATAATGATGTTCGGGGGCTCCTTGTACTGACTGAAGTTGTCGTCTCCATGACATCTGTGTTAGAAAGAAAACATACATCATTTTTCTCATTTTCCAAAAAAAAGAAGCTGCATGTTGTGTCCGGGACAGTCGGAAGATGTGAGAGACCATGGTGGGGAGGGGTCCGTTTGGGGGGCAGGAGTGTCTAGAGTTTGGGGTCGCTGGGGAGGGGCCCAGTGTGTGGTTTCTGCAGGGAGGGCGGGCTGGGCGGGGGATGGTTTGGGCGGGGGGCCCGAGGACAGGTGCAGAGCAGTTGGGGGCTGGCCAGGACCATACCCCGTGCCTCCCCAGGGGCTCCAGCCCCTTCCGGGTACTGCCCCCCCCACAGGCCCCTCCCCTGTAACACCCAGCCCTCCCACCCCTACAGTCCTACCCCTCCCGGGGCGGTGAGAAGGAGCAGGGTACTATTTGGGCCCTGGGGTGGCTGCTCTGACCCCCACGGCCTCGTGGGTGCAGGACGGGGGCAGCCTGGGCACCCCCAGGGACACACAGGAGGCCTGAGTGTTTTCTGAGGCATGGGCCACGGCGACAGCCACACTACGAAGACAGTGTAGCTGAGCTCTGCCTGGCTTTGTCACTTAGAAGGATTTGTTAAATACAGCACCTCTGGATCCTTCAAAAACGACAGCTGCCAGCCGGGTTGGAAACAGGAAACCCATTAACTTCACTGTGAAGCACGGGGGCAGGGGAGCGCCCCCGACTCGCTGTCCCCTGGGTTCTGGCGATGGCCCCAGAGCACACTGGGAGCTTTTAAAAGTTTTTTTCTTAATTTCATAGGTTATATTTTAAGGAGAAAAGTTACGAAATTGCATGCCACAGTCGTGAAGACGAGCACTAGCTGCAGGGGCCGGGGCGGGCGCCAGGCGTGCTGGCCGCCAGAGGGGCCCCGGGTGCGGCTCCAGCCCGACCTCGGCTCTCAGGTGCTGCGCAGCGGCCAGGGCAGTGTGTGGGTGCCCCGGCTTCCCCCCCACCTCCTCCCGCAGGAGCTCCGGCCTCCGTGGGACCCCGGGCTCGGCGGCGGGGCCTCCGTCCGTGTTGCTGAGGGCAGGGCGACGGGTGCTCGCCAAGGACTGGGGGCCTGTTGGGTCCTTCAGCAGAGACAGGACGCACCGACGCCTTTCCCGTTGGCGTGGGAAGGGGCTGCTGCCTCCGCGCAGCCACACTGGAGGAGTACTGAGGGCAGACCCCTGCCCCGGGTGGCTCCGTGTCTGCCGGCCCCCCCGCATGCATCTCCTGTCAGGTCTTCTGGGGCCCCATTCGCATCAAGCCGCCCCATGGGGCCCACGGGGGCCCCTTCCGCTGCCCCTCCTGGGCCTGCAGACCCTGGAAGGCACCGATCCCGCGTGGGCTCTGCCCAGTCCCTCCCTGCTTGCCCTCAAGTTGTTGGTCTCAGGACGAGGGTTTTGTTGGTTGGTCTTAAGAAATGGTTGTTAAAATCAGTGTGCAGGCGAGCAGGGAGGAGTTCCAGGTGTGTAATCTCAGCTCTGACTCGGCCTCAGCAAAGGAGCTGAGAAGGCCTGTGGCCCCTCCCTGCCGTGGCCCTTCCCCCGTGGCCTCTCCCCCTACCCCCGTGGCCTCTCCCCCACGGGTGTCCTGGGCACCGCTGAGCAGAGCCGAGGCGCTGGACCACGGGTCTCCAGGACCTGCTTCTTTGCAAGACCCTTGCAGGAGGAGAAGGACTCACCAGGCCTCACCCTCCCGCCACCTCGGCTGCTCTGGGGGACCCCGGGGTGCCCTCTGTGAGCTGGGAAGGGGGTGTGAGCCATGGGGCCGCTGGAGCTGGGGGAGCCCTGGTTCCCTGGGCCAGCTCCCTGAGGCGGCCCGAGGAGATGGGCTTTGAGCTCCATGTGTTTCGCATCACAGACTGGTCCCCCAATTAATGTTAGGTGTAGTTCAGAGGAACCACACTCTCCCTTCTGAGTCCTGCGCAAAATGGGATTTACGAACGTGTTTCAAATCCGAAGCTGTCTGGGCTGCACCTGGTGGGCCCTGCAGACCCTCAGCCCTGGCTGAGCCTGTGCACCTTTCCATTGTCACAGAACAAGGCCCCGGCTTGGAGCCGCTTTGCCTGCCTGGGGCCTCAGCCGCCCTGGGTGATGTCCACTCTCAGAGGGGACAGCTGAGAACGCCAGCTCTTTCCCCAGTGCCTGGGCCGGAAGGTCTTATGCTCAGACCCCCCGTAGTCCTTCCTAAACATGAAGACGTTTGCTCTCCTCTCAGTGTGGCCTGAGCTGGCCCAGGACCTGGTGGGGGGGAGCATCTTCATCTGAAGCGGGCCCAGCAGCTCCCGTGGACTCAGGAGGAACTGGGCCCTGAGCTCTAGGAAAAGCTGAGGTGGGGGCAGAGCAGCAGGAGGTCACGCACATCTCCCTGGTCCCAGCCGCAACCGGGCAGAGCACATCCGGGGCTAAGGAGGGGTCGGGGCTGCTTGGGACTCCGGGGTCACACACTGTGGCTCCCGAGTGTGGCACCGGGCTTGGAACGGGGAGGTCCCTGGCTCCACACTTGGGCCCTCCCAGGCAGGGCCCTCTGGGGAGCGGTGGAGCCTGGGAGACAGCAGCCGGCCACTCAGGGAGCTGGGGCCATGCCACCCAGACCCGCTGTCTTCTCAGGGTTGTGGAGGTTTGAAATCGATCACAACTGGAAGTGCCGCAGCTTGCCGCAAGGGGTGCGTCTTGGTGCTCATCTGCTTTGTTGGAAATAAATCCAGTAGCCACAGAAATGGAGGTTCCAGAAACAGGACATAGACCTGCGGAAAACGTGGTTCTCCCTTTTGGGGCGGACGCTGTGGCGACGTCCTCAGTTACCCCAGGTGGAGCTGCTGCAGGGCCCGTCCCGTGGCCTCCAGCGGTCTAGACCGTGCTGGGGGGAGCACAAGGAATGGAGCCTTCTGGAGTTCACGTTGGCTAAAGTTGTTCAATAGGACTTTGTGCAACAAACGAAAGAGAATTATCTTTATTCCCTTCCAAAGAAAAGGGATCTGAACAGAGATCGGGAAGGTGTAGGTTTTCTAGCATGTGTGTAGGACTTCTTTATGTGGTGACTTTTTAAACTGATGCAAAGCACGTAGTGACATAAGTGAAGCAAAGAAGTGGCATCTGGCCAGCGTGTTTTCCTTCCCTGGGGAGGACGGTCTCCTCCGCCTGCCGTGGCAGCCCCGGGGTCGTGGGCCAGTGTGGTCGCTGAAGCTCGCCGGCACCTGGGCCCACGAGTGGCCACCGGCCTCTGGGCTGTGTCCCTGGCAGCGCCCGTGCTCTTTATTTTTTCTGGGGACGCATCCTCAGCCACGTCAAAGGGAGAACAAAGCACCCCTTGTCCACGCGGCACAGCTGCTGAAATCTGACCAGATCCAGGCCAAGAAAGCAGAGGCAGGTGGGCCGGCCGGCGACCCTTTCCTGCCCGGAGCCTCAGCACAGCGGCTGAGGGCCCTGGCAGCCGGCACGATGGGGGGCTCCGCGGGCACAACCCCAGCACCTCGGGCCCCATGGCCTCTGCCTCCTGGGACGCCGGCAGGATGAGGTGCCCCCACGCCTGAGGGCAGTAGCCTGCCTGCCGTCCCTGTCCCTGTCGTAGCCCCTCCTGCCTCTCCGCACTTAGATGGTGCTCTGTGTCCTGCATGTCCTCTTGCTTTGATTGGTGTCGTTCAGATCACGTCTCCAGACTCTGTCACTGACCCGTGCAGCTCTGCGTGGCCCTCCATCCCGAAGCCCCATGGCAGGGGTGCAGCGGTCGGGAGCCGGCTCCTCTCCTTCTGCAGTGCTGAGGTGCCCCTGTGAGGGCACAGCCAACGTCAAGTGGGTGTGCTCACAGCCGGGTTTCACGTGGAGCTGGACAGCTGTCCCCCAAATCTGCAGCGAGGGTGGGGGCTTCCAGGCATCCCAGGATGGACGTTAGGGCTCCCCCCTTGTGCCATGGCTCCCCGTGGCGGCCTGGTGTGGCCCCTCAGGGCTGGTCCCACTCTGCTCAGGGTCAGTGCACATCTGTGGGTAGAGGAGGGGCGGGAGCAGCTGCTCTCCGTGGGGTTTTCTCAAGGCCACGGCACCTACACAGGTCACGGCACCTACACGGAGGTCACGGCACCTTCACGGAGGTCACGGCCACCTTCACAGGGGTCACGGCACCTACACAGGTCACGGCCACCTTCACGGAGGTCACGGCACCTTCACAGGGGTCACGGCACCTTCACGGAGGTCGCGGCCATGGCCGTGCTTATTGGGCTTCCATGTTGTGCACTTTTCCTTTGTTCATAAATTCTCAAATAGACGCCAAATGAAATGGTGCCAAATTTACTGGAAATCTCCTCTAAATATGAAACTAGAGGGATCGTTATATAAGGGGCAGGCTTTCTCCTCTGGCTGAGACAGCCGGGAAGCTGGAGGAGCTGAAAGCAAAGCCCTGCCCCGGCCCGTCATTAGTGCCCAGGCAGTGTGAAACCTTCCCCTGCAGCAGCGGGTGCGTCCGAGTCTGAAACTGAGCCGATGGCGGGTCCCAGAGCCGAAGGTGTGCAGGGGAAGGTGGCGGTCCTGGCCCCCGGCTCCCCTGGGTGGACGCGCACAGGAGCTGGGCGCCCTGGGCTGGCACTCACAGAAGGCGGGGTGTGGGCCGGCAAGGGTAGTGGTGCCCACCTTGCCCCTCCGTGGCCTTGGCCGAGCGCCCTCTGGGGGTTTCCTCTCGTGGATAGTGGTCCGGAGCCTCTCACTGCGCCACTCCCACCCCACACTGCCAGGCTGCCGTCTGCCCCAGGTGTCGTCTCCAGGTGGTGGCACAGGACGCAGCTGGCCGCACGAGTCCCCACACAGGTGCGCTGCAGGCGGCACTCAGCTCAGACCAGCGAGCCCTCAGGGACCAACGCTGGGGTTGCCCACGTGGGCCCAGTAGGGCCCCCACTCCCCACAGGGTGCCTGCCCAGCGGACGCCAAGTCCCAGCGCCCGGACCTGCCCCCAGGCAGCCATTGGACCTCCTCTTGGGTTCACGTGTCTGGGAACACTGGGTGTGGCCTGAACCAAACTCAGACTCCCACGGCCTGAGCGTCACCCGAGGCGCCGGGCAGCCATCGTGAGGTGCACTGCCTCCTTCCCTCACCCGGCCATTCACCTCGGATCCTTGCAGATGCGTTGGAGGACATCGACTACTCATTGAAAACACGGACCAGCAGTGCCCGAGCCCCTCCTGTGTGCTGTGCTGGCCGGGTGGGCTCCATGCCCAGGGCCTTGCCGCCAGGGCACTGCCCTCCTAGCACGGGTCTCCATGCTGTGTTCAGTTCCTTGGCTGCTCTGGGCAGATGCTGTGACATGGCTTTAACGGGGTATTTATCAGCTTATTCTTCAAGGCCGAGAAATGTCCGGATCAAGGCATCGTGAAGACGGTGCTTTCTGCCCACGGCCCGGTGGCCCCATGGCAGGCACATGGTGGCGTCTCTGGCCCCTCGCTCTCAGCTTCTGGCCTCCCCGGCTTCCCCTCGCCCCCTCTGTGTGCACCCCCTTTATAAAGGGCTCTACCGCGAGGGTCACGGCCCATCCCCACTGGGCCGGGCCGGGCCGGGCCAGGCCTCCCCGAAGGAGCCCATTGGGAGGTGACACCCACAGGGTCAACTAGATTTAAGAATGGGCGTTTCTGGGGCACACACAGCTCCTCACCGCCACACTGGAGACCACTTTTCAGGGGGAACCTTCAGAGTTAGATTTACACAGAAACCTGTCGGATAGGAAAGGCTGCCAGGTACTCTGTGGGCAGCGTGGCGTGCGGGCTGATTACTAGCTGCCTGTTTGTGAGGTGTCCACCCAGGGCCAGGGCAGGAGGCCCCTGCCTCAGGGCTCGGAGGCCAACATAAGTTGCTGGTGTTTCCTACAGAGAGCTGGACTGACTTTCAAACCTAAAACCGTGGCCCAGCTGTGCCTCTCAGGAGCAGCTTCGGTCCTGTCTCAAGGGCTGTTGAAGCCAAGCTGAGCCTCAGGAGCTTGTTCCTCCTGCTAACCTGACCCTTTCTCTCGTCTGTTTTAGGTTGGGAATCCCAGCTTCTGGAAACAGGGTTCCTGGGGATTTTTTTGTGCCCCCTCTGGACTCTGTCCCGATTACCAAGGCACACCCCAACGTCCTGCATTGTCATCTGGGGGTTTCGTTGGCTGATCTTCAGAATCATGCTCGGCGCAGTAAGCAGCACGTTTACGTGTGTTATTTGGGAAGAGGTGCTCGGGAGGCACCCGGTGGCTGCTCTGAGCCGGGCTGCTCCCCGGGGCAGCTCGGCCTCCTCCCGGGAGGTCACCACCATCCATGGGCCACCACGGGATCTTTGAGCTCGTCCCCGGGAAACGCATGGAGGAGGGAGCACGTGCTTTTTTCTCTTTCTGTATCAGCCCTTCACTGCAATTTCTGGAATACCTGAATGAATTTTTAAATGATATTTAAATGATCAGAGTAAATTCACATTGTAGACAAATTGGTAAATACGTTAAACTGCAAAGAAGAATACAGATGCAGCCTGTAATTGTACCACCCGGGCAGAGCAGCCCCTGCCCGTTTTCTCTGTGCCTGTCAGACCTTTTCTTCTGAGCGCCTGGTCTTGGATAAGACTCATAAATCCCTGTCTTCCAAGACTTTGGATTTCATCCACCCCAAACTTGTTATTCACAGGCCAGTGTGATGCGCCTCAGCCACTTTCCACCTGGCTCAGGGCTGCCCTTCTGTCGTCTTAGTCTGCACGTCTTTGCTGTGCCCCTGCAGGCTGAGTCTCGTCTGCTGCTTCCTTCTGTGCTGCGTTTGAACGTGGACGTCCTGCTTTTAATTTTATTAATGGTTCCCTCTAAATTTTTCAAAAGCATCATTTGAAGTTTTAAATCAAGAATGAAGTGGCACCTTTTGTCTTCTGACTTAAACAGAGAATTAGCAGCTTTTACTCTCTCTTCCTCTTGTACTCCATGCTCTTTGTTAATAAGATCATTTTTACACTAGAATTATTAAAAAATAGTAACTTTCACATTGGAAGCCTTGACATACAGATATAAATATATGTTTACATTCAGTATTGCAGTCATGATTACACCTGTTTTTATATTTACCTGTTTTGCCTGGCTTCATTATTTGCCCTGAGTTTCTTCCATTTGCATGTTCTCACCCTGAGTTCTTAGTTGTTATTCAACTGTCACATCCTTCCCACCAAAACCAGCTGGTAACCTCTCTCGCCACCTGGCCCTGGACACTGCAGAGGAGTCCAGGGCTGGACTGATTTTTATGGCTTTTTCCTGTCTGTGTTTGCACTTCTGAGTGTTGGGCCCGGGTTCCTTGTTGCCCATGGCCTCCCCCTCCCCCCCTTCATCTTTGCCTTTCCTCTCCTTCTTTCCGTCTTTCTTTCTCAACCACTGACCTCGCTCTGTTGGTTTCCTCTCCGCTTCTCCCTCCAGCGCCTCTGCTTTCCCCAGGGGCTGTGGCTGTAAGGAGACGAGGGAGGTGCTGCTTCATTCACCCGGCCAATGCCTTCCCCTCGCCCCTGTGCCGTGCTCATGGGAGCCCATGGGAGCAAAGCAGCAGCCCATCCCCAGGGAGGGCCTTCTCAGGCAGCCCCTGGTGTTCAGGAAGGACAGACCACCGAGGAACGGCAGTGGGTGCCGTGAGCGCGGGTCGAAGCCTGTGCCAGGCGCTGGGTGAGCCGCCCTGGAGCCCAGGGTGTGGAGGCCGCGGGAGGCGCTTTGGAGAAATTGGCAGGAGGAGGCTCCCTGCGCTATGGGGCAGGTGGAGGGAGGAGGCTCACCCGTGCGGGGCACCCACAGAGGCGTAGTGGGGAGGCAGCAGGGTGTGGCCAGCCCAGTGCAGGGTTCCAGGGCAGACGCCTGGGAACGGGAGCGGGGCCAGCGGCTCTTCGTGTGTGTCCTTGGCTCAGCCCTTCTCCTGTCATGGGCCTTCCGATGGCTTTTAGGGAGCCGTGGGGACAGTCCCACAGGGCGTCCTGGGTGTGCGCTGCTCAGGTGTGCACCTGGCACAGAGTGGCTGTGCTGTATGGGTGGGTGGGTTTAACTCTGCTCGGTAACGCCAAACAGTTTCCAAAGAGGCTGTTCCGGTTTACTCTTCTCGCCAATGGCACATCCTCGTCGACACTGGTAACTTTAGCCAGTGTTCTCTCACTGGAGCTATTTCGCATTTTCTGGTGACGGACGGCGACAGTCTCCATTTCACATTGGCAGTTGGGTTTTCTCTTTGGAGAAGCTCGTGTTCAAGGCCATTCCCATTTCTTCGTTGGGTTGTCTGTCTGTTCCTTATTGATGCATGGGAAGCACAGCAAACTACAAGTGAGATAAACACAGAGATCCACAGACAGACACATCATGGTGAAAATGCTGAAAGTCAAAGACAAGGAAGAGATCTTGAAAGCAGCAAGAGAAAAACAACGTGTCACTTACCAGGGAACCCCAGTGAGATTAACTGCTAACGTCTCGGCAGCAATAATGAAGGGCGGCAGGCAGTGGGAAGACATCCAAAGCATTCAAAGAAAAAAAACTGTCAACCAAAAGTCCTATAAGCAGCAAAGCTGTCATTCAAAAAGGGAGAAATAAAGGCCTCCGCAGTGAAGTGCAAGCTGAGAGAATTTACACCTGGAAGAATTACCCACCCTACAAGAAATACTAAAGGAAATTCTTAAGGTTGAAAGCATGAACAGACACAGAGCACTGGTGAAGGTAATTATAGAATTATAAAAGAGACTTTAAATATATAATATATCGTTGGGCCTATAACATATGCAAATGTAATGTATCTGTAATATATTTGCCAATAACAGCACAAAGGTGGTGTCTGGGAGAATAGCTATAATGGGTTAAGGAAATTAAGACAGATGGTAAGGTAATAATTATATCAATATACTGTAGGTTTGTAACAGTAGATGTATTATGTTTAATTATAATGCCACAGAAATGAAGAAGAGGGAGGAGTGCTGTATGATACAGGGTAACATTTCTGTATGTTAGTGGAATTAAGCTAGTATAATCTCAAGCGGATTCTGATAAATTAATGTGCAAGTGGTAAACCCTAACGTGCTACTAAAAAAAAAACCTAAAAAACTATAGTGAATTATTAATGAAATTAAAATGCTACATCAAAAAATATTCACTCAATGCAAAAGAAAGCAGTAAACTAGGAATAGGGGAGTAAAGAAGATATTAGAAAAGAAAAAGTAAAATGATAGACTTAACTCCAACTACATCAATAATATCATTAAGTCAATTTTAAAATCCAGTCAAAGGACAGAGATTGTCAGAGTGGATTTAAACAAAAAATCCTTATTCCAAGCATATGCTGTCTACAGGAGACACATTTTAGATTCAAAGCCACAAGTAGACTGAAAGTAAAAGGATGGAAAAAGATATATCTTGCAATCAGCAACTGTAAGAAAGCTGGAGTGGTGATACTGAGATGAAACAAAAACAGGCTTTAAAACAGTGATTGTTACTAAAGATCAGGAGGGATATTTTGTAATGGTAAAATAGTCCATCAGGAAGATACAGTTATAAACATATGCACCTAATAACAAAGCATGAAAATGCATGAAGCAAAAACCGACCAAAATAAAGGAAGAAATACTTTAACAAGAGCAGCTGGAAATTCCAACACGGCACTTTCAGTAACAGACAGAGCAAGCAGACAGAAGCTCAACAAGGAAAAGAAAACTTGGGCAACTAAACCTAACGGATGTCTGTAGAACACTCCATCTGCAACAGCAGAATATACCTGCTTCTCAAGTGCACGTGGAACATTCTCCAAGACGGACCGTATGTTAGGTCATAAAACAAACCTTTATAAATTTTAAAGAGAAATAATGCAAAGTATGTTCACTGACCACAATGGGATAAAACTAGAAATCAGTAATAGGTAATGATTTGCAAAACCCAAATATGTGGAAAATAAACAACACACTCTTAGCCAGTGGCTCAAAGAAGAAATCAAAAACGAAATCATAAATACTGTGAGATAAATCAAAATGAAAATGCAGCATTTCAGGGCTTATGGACTGCAACTAAAGCAGTGCTTAGAGAGAAATGCCTATATAGAGAAAGAAGAATGTTATCAAACCAGGAACCTAAACCCCCATCTTGAGACACTGGACAAAGAAGAGCAAACTAAATCTAAGGCAAGGAGGAAGGAAATGATGCAGATTAGAGTGGAAACCAATAGAGAATAGAAGAGCAGTAGGGGAAATCAGTGAAACCAAAAACTGGTTCTTTTTGATCAACAAACAAAAACAAAACAAAACAAAATTTTGATCAACAAAATTGAGAAACCTTTAGCTAGTTTGGATAAGAAAAAAGAAGACTCAAATTAGAATCAGAAATGGAAGAGGAGATAGCACTATCAATATTGCAAACATAAAAAGGATTGTAAGTGGACACCAGGTATAGCTGTATGCCAAGAAATTAGATAACTTAGACAAAATGGACAAATTCCTAGAAAGACACAAACTACCAAAATGAACTTAAGAAAAAATAGACCATCCAAATAAAACCATTAACTAGTAAAGAGACTTAGTAATAAAAAAAAAAAAGTACAGACAAGGTAAGTCCTAGGTCCAGATGGTTTCACTGCTGAATTCTACAAATATTCAAAGAACACCATTTCTTCACAAACTCTTCCAAAAAATAGAAGAGGAGGGAATACTTCCCAACTGATTTTATGAGGCCAGTTTCATCCTGATACCAAAACCAGACAAAGACCATCACAAGAAAAGAAAACTACAGACCAATATCTCTTATGATTATAGATGCAAAAGTTGTCAACAAAATACTAGCAAACTGGATTCTTAGTTTCAGAAGTTGAGTGATGATAAAATAATTATTCATCATGATCAAATGGGATTTATCCCAGGAATGCAAAGTTGGTTTAACATCTGAAAAATAATTAATGTAATACATCATATCAGTACAATAAAAAACAAATATTGAACAATCATCTCAATAGATGCAGAAAAAGCATTTGACAAAATCCATCATCGTTTCGTGATTTAAAACTCAGTAAACTAGGAATAGAAGGGAACTTTCTCATCCCGCCTGATAAAGGGCGTCTACAAAAACCCGTTAGCTGCCACCTCACTGAATGGTGCAATACTGGGTGCTTTCCTCCGAAAATCAAATCAAGACAAGGATGCCTACTTCTGCCACTTCTATTCAACACTGTACTGGAGGTTCGAGCCAGGTAATCAGGCAAGAAAAGACAGCAGAGGCATCCGATTGGAAAGGAAGAAATAAAACTATCCCATTTGTAGATGACATGATCTTGTATGTAGAAAATTCTGTGGGATCTACTAAAAACGATCAGAACTAACCGAGTCCAGCAAGGTTGCGGGAGACAAGATCAGTATATAGAAATCAATTGTATTTCTATACACTTGCAATGAAAAATCTGAAAATGTAATTAAGAAAACAATTCCATTCACAAAAGCATCAAAAAGAATACAATACTTAGGAATAAATTTAATAAATCAGGTGTGAAACTGATATTCTGAAAATAATAAAACACTGTTGAAAGATGTTAAAGGTCCAGAGAAGGCCGTTGTCGCTTCCTGTGGGGACAGCAGGTCACGGCACAGCTGGCACGTCGCAGTGCTGGGACTGTGGGTAGGCTCTGTTGGTCCTGCCGAGGGCGTGCACAGGCTCAAAGGCCCCTGGCACCCTGCGCCCGCTCCTGGGTGGCACACAGGCCGTCTCTGCGGCTTCTCACCAGCAGTGGCCCTCGGAGGTTTGTGAACTCAGCCGTCCCGGGAGTAGGGGGTCGGGGGCTCCTGGGGTGTGTGCAGGGGCCCTCACCAGGCGTGGGCTGCCACGTCCCCTGGTGTGGGCTGCTTGACGGGCCGCAGGGCTCCCCCACTGTGGATTCTGCCCGGTCAGGCCTGCGAGAGGCCCGGCTGTCCCCGAAGGAGGGGAGCATGGGTGAGGAGGGCTGACGCCTGTGTGGAGGCCGGCATGTTGGCAAGGTTTCTGGCCCTCGGTAGAACCCAAGTAGCTGCTGATGGCTGAGGATGCCGTGTTGGGAGGGATCCTGGTGATCGGTCACATGCCTAGTTCCACAAGAAAGTGGAATGCCCCATCGAAATCCGAAATCCAGGTGTCTGTTTAATTAGAAACGTAGGTATAGTCTCCACAGTTCCTTTTAATGAAGCATCGGGATGATTAGTTGTCTCTCGTCGCTATACAGATCTTCTTAGCAGGCTCCTCTTCCTTATCCATCTAAGACTGAGTTCTAACTTCTTCCTCAGCTTGTTTTAATAAGCATAAAAACATACGAAGTGTTTGCAGAGGACTTGAGGTGGAACCCTGTGGGGACAGCAGCTTCTTTGGGGCAATGTGAAGCTGATGGCTCTGGGTGAAGAGCTGCCAGGCTGTTTTATGCAGGGCTCCTGGAGCCTAGAGTTGAGCCAACTCCCACGATACCTGACAAGTGCAGTGAATTATCAGCATATCCATCGTCTGTGGCATTTTGACTGGTAGTGCCAGCTGGATAAAAAATTACCAGGTGCACTAAAAGGTGTAATTACTTGATTGAGTCTGTGTGCTGGATATGATCAGTCTTCTTTCAGTGGAAACTGATGATGGAGCTGGCTTCATAAAAAGGAGTGACAGGAGCAAAATGTCGGTCCCTTTATGAGGTGAGAGAAAGTCACAGCAGACGCCGGTGAGTGATTAAAACTGCTCCGTGGACAAAGCTGCAGATTTGGGAGCAGCCGCCTGCTCTCGGCGCTTCGTTTGGGCTGCCTGGGCAGAAGTGGCGCCACAAAATCAGCTCAGAGGGGAACCATGTGCCATGCTCAGACCCCAGCTGCTTGTGTTGTCTGGCAGCGTCTCAGAAGCCCCTGAAAATCAGACGGGTTCCTTTTGGGCTGAGGCCCCCATCCCTGCTCGGGCCGGGATTCCTGAACAGACAGAAGGGAAAAGAGCGTTTGGCCCACTGAAGGCCTCGTACTCACTCCTAGGGCCCGAGGAGCACCATCATGCTGCCACAGTGTCCTCTAGTGCTTTTACGTATAGCAATTCTTTTAATCCTCAGGAAAACCCCAGGCAGGGGTTGGTGGAGCAGCATGCCCTCGCCTCTGTGAATGGCCGGGAGCCTGGGCACAGTGTATGGCGCAGTTTTCTCAGGCGTCAGACGACCAGCCGCGTGGGGCTCTGATGGGGAGGGAAACCCAGAGCCAAGCCCCAGTCGCCGCGGCTTTCTGCACGGTGGCTCATCCCGGGCTGAGCAGAGAAGGGGGTTCTTGCCGAGAGGTTGGTTGAAGGGCCTCAGGGTCTTGCCCAGGTCTGAAGTTCTGCCTAGGAGAAGCTCTAGGGGTCTCCATGGGGCTGTGTCTTTGGCTGTAGCATGAGACTGAGATCGGTCAGAGAGCAGCTGCCGGGCTCACGGGAGGCAAACTGCTATGACACAGATCCCTGCGAGATGGAGGCGCCCCGGCAGCCCGTGGGGGAGCCTGGGGCCCGGCCCGGGAGGAGGGCTCTCCAGACCCCGAGGCCTTGGAAGGGCGAGCTCGCACATCTGCAGGTGAACTACCTGTCAGAACAGAACTCAGCACTTTTTAAAGAAGAAAACAAAATCCAGGCACACAAGGACCCTCATACAAAAAAATAACAGATATGCCACGAACCAAGGAAGTATGAACCACACCTGGTAAAAGCAGACATCACCCAGAAGGTCAAGGTCTTGGATTAGCAGCAAGAACTTTAAAAAGTTATCATTATGAATGTACAACTATGTAATGGTATTGTGAACAATCGAATGTACGATTTGTTTTGTATGACTGTGTGGTATATGAATATATCTCAATAAAATGAAGATTAAAAGAAAGTTATTAATATGTTTAAGAATGTAAAGGAAATTGTAGACCATGATGAGTGAAAACGTGGGGAATCTCAATAACTCATCTATAAACATCCTAATGGAAATTGTAGAACTGAAAGTGTGGTGGTTTTAAACTGTATCTGGAACTTCTTCAACATGTCTCCCTTCAAGAAGTGGAGTCCGGTTCCTGAGCCCTGAGCAGAAGTGGCCGGAGCGTGGCGGGTGGTGCCGCTGGCTTCGAGCAGGTCCTGACGGGCAC
The DNA here is from genome assembly GCF_015220235.1 of Choloepus didactylus. Lineage (NCBI taxonomy): Eukaryota > Metazoa > Chordata > Mammalia > Pilosa > Megalonychidae > Choloepus > Choloepus didactylus. Next base: position 27,834,273 of record NC_051327.1, on the reverse strand, counting down.
GCCCGGGGCTGCCTGCTCCTCACCACTGGCCCCGGGGAAACTGCCCACCTTGTTGTGGGAGCCCAGAAGCAGCATTTCACGCAGAGAGGGCCAAGTGGGGAGGAGGTGAGTCCATTCGCCACTTGGCAGCACCAAGTTACCGGGTGTGTGGGAGCCACCTGGAAATGGACCGCACAGCCACCAGGCCTTCACGGCCGCAGCCTGGCGGACACCGCACGGCCACCTCGCGAGAGCCCCGTAACTAGTCACCTGGCCACGCCACTGGATTCCCGCCACACAGAAACCACAGAGAGAACAGTGCAGGGTGCTGGTTCACGTCACTGTGTTTGGGGAAATCTGTTTTGCTGCAATACAGAACAGACAAGAATCTAAACTAAAAAATTCTGTATGTTCTTAAGAGCAGAAGAAAAAGGTCAGCGAACTTGAAATCAGGGCAATATATCTATCCAAATTGAAATACAGAGAGTAAAATCACTGAGAAAAAATGAACAGAGCCTTTGTCCCATGGGACAATATCAAGTGGTGTAATTTATGTGTAATTGGAGTTGTGGAAGGAGAGGGGAGCAAGATTAGAGTAGAATATTTAAAGAAATAACGTCCAAAAATTTCTCGGAAGTGATGAAAAACAATAATGAACAATCCAAGAAGTGCAACAAACCTCAAGCAGGAAAAACTAAAGAAAACTGGACATAGATATCTCATATTCTAATGGCTAAAACCCAAATAACGAGCACATCTTAACAGCACCCCAATAAAAAGGGCACATTGTGCACATCCACAAGAAATGAGCACCAATTTTTTTCTGGGAGAGTGCAACCCAGAAGACGTCCGGCAGCATCTTGCAGGTGGGCCGTGAGTCCAGTCGACCTAAAAGTCCCTACCTGGCAAAACGTTCTTTCACCACAGGAGGGGATGTCCAGATAAGCAAAAACAGAACATTCATCACCAGCAGCCTGGGCAACAAGGAACAAAGGGTGAAGGAAAATGACAGCAGATGGAAATTGGTTCTACGTGAAATAGGTAAACAGGTAAAAATAGAATAATTTTCCTCGTTCTTTAATTTCTGTAAATGAAATAGAGTGTAAGAGAATGAAATAGAAAAAGAACAGAGGAAATCAACTAAAGCAAAAGATACAACACACTACATAGATCATAAAAGAGGGCGTGTCACCACAGTCCTACGGGCTTTAAAAGCATACAAAGGAAATAGAGTAAGTGAGAAGAAAAACAGATGTAAAAGAATGTCTATTGTGTGCTACTTTTTTGTGACAAAGAAGAGGATATAAGAAAATATGCATGTGTATCTTCTCATTTATGCAAAAGATGTATGAGAAAAGATACAGCAGACACTGAAGAGATCGGTTCCTTGCGGGGACTGGGTGGAGGGGCCTGCGGACGTGGGGCATGCGTGCCCCCGAGTTGGCCTTCCCATGGAGCCTGGACTCGAGATGCTTAGAAATGGCCCCCCGCTACACCCCCACACCCAGGAGGTGGGAAAACCCAAAATAAAATGCAAGCTGGGACAGATGAACGTCACTGCATTATGAAGGAATAGCAGCACCACACTGAACGGCTACTCTGTGCCTTTTTACTGAGAAACAGAATAAAGTGAAAAAGGACTGAACACAAATTCTGGAATCTGATTAGTATGCTGTTCTCCAAGGGTTAGGGTGAGCAGTTCTGAGACAAGGTGTGCACCAGCTCGGACACCTCAGGAAGTGTGTTGTAGGCAAGAGGCCCCAGGTAGAGAAGGGAAGGGGGCGCGGCCCCGGGTGGGGTTGGGGTCACAGGTATCACGTGAGCCCATGGGTTACTCACTCTTTATTGTCCTCACCATTAATATTAATTTTTTATTATAATTAAGTGAATGGATGGATGGATGAATATGAATAAACAAATACACTCATTCATTCATTCATTGAGGTAGTGTGGTGTTTGCAGCCCTGTACCACATAAAAACATGTTTGTAAACTCTCTCCGTTCCTGTGGGCATGAGCCTCCGTGAGGAGGACCTTCTGAGGTGACTTCAGGTGGGTGTGCCCACCTTAGCCAGGGTGGGTCTGAATCCTGTTTCCAGAGGCCTTACAGGGAGAGATGCCGTGGGAGCAGCCAGAGCTGGAAGTCAAGGGAACCCAGAGGAGAGAGGAGACCATGCCCCCAGGGCAGTGCCATGTGACAGAAAAGCCAAGGAACCTCACAGACCGCCGGCCAGCCAAGGGTACCAGCCCTGGAGGGAAGCTGACCTTCCAGCCTGGGAGACGGTGAGCCAGTAAATCCGGTCATTAAGCCTGCCCATTGCAGGGTATTTATGTTGGCAGCCAGGAAACTAAGACCGCTTGGTGGGGATGTGTGCACGTGCCCGGGTTGGCATAGACGCATGTTTCCTGGCTCTGTCCACTGAGCGGATGTAGAAGCGATGGCTCCCTGCAGCAGTGAGCATGCTTGGACTGCACGTCTATGTACCCCAACCCCGTTCTCCAGTGAAAGAGTTCAGGGCCCCTTGGAGGAGGGCTTGATGCTGAGGCTGGGCAAGGAACATTCAAGATAAGCCTGGACATCTTGTGGTGGCAGAAAGTAAAGACTCAGATGAAGAGGAGGAGGACTGCCCAGAGGGCACAGGGGCCAGGCTGGGGTGGGCAGCGGATCCCTGGAGCAAGTGAGAATTGGCCAGTGCGTGCCCAGTTCAATAAGCAAGTGGCAGATGGGGGGACGGGCAGTTTTTTCCATAGAAGAATCCCAGAAAGTGTGGCAGTGATGGGGGACATAGAAAATCAGCATTGTGGAAACTCCACAGCAATCATTGTTTTCTCAAGAAGCACCTTGGATGCTAAGATAGGTAGGAAGCAAGACACTTGCATGGTCTCAAAGTCTCCCCTTAAGATATTTACAGAGGGGGTGTTCGCACAAGGGACAGAGAAGCTTTTCCCTGGAGAACCTGACACTATGTGAGGTTCACCAGAACTTCACCAGAAATAGGACATTCTAACCTCTACCCCTTGATATAGTGCACCAAGAAAGGCACAACATCACTTGCATTGTATTCTTGCAAAAATAAAAATTGAAAAAGGCAGAGCCTCAATCTAATCATGAGAAAACATCAGAAGGACCTTAATTTCGAGGTATTTTTTAAAATAACTAGTTGGAATTCTCAAAAGTATCAAAGTCCTGATATTCAACTGAAGGTGGAGAAGTTGTCAGATTGGAGCAGACAAAAGGGACGTGACAATTAAATGTGATGGAATCCTGGACTGGATCCTGGTGCGTGAAAAGGACGTTAGTGGGGAAACTTGTGAAATTCAAATAAGGTCAGTAGTTTAATTACTAGTATTGATGAGTGACAGATACACAGCAGCTCGTGCTACTTTTACAGCTTTTCTGTAAGTCTAGGATATTTGCAGAATAAATCGTTAAAGGCAAATATGGGCAACATTATGCACACAGATTAGACAATTTAAATGAAGTGTTAAATTCCTTCAAAGGCATAGATTACCAAAACTGACAGAAAAAGAAATTGAATATATGAATAGTCCTGTAAATTGAACTCCTTAAACAAACAAACGAACCAGCCACCTCCTCACCAAGAAAACTCGAGGCCCAGAGGCTTCCGTGAAGAGTTCTGTAGAAATACTTAAGGAAGAAATGATACCAACCCTGTACAGACTCACTCAGAAAACAGATCTCCAACACATTTTTAAGCCATCTAAGACAGGGACATCTCCAGAGAGGAAAGTCACAGAGCGATATCCTTCAAGAGCATAGAAAAATCCCTAAGGAGATCTCAACAAATTGAATCCAGCAGTAAATAAAAAACACAGTGCGTCAAGACCAAATGGGATTTTCCCCAAGGATGCAAGATTGGTTTAACATGAATTCACCAAATTACCAGATTAAAGGAGAAAGATATAAAATCCTATATCAACTCAATAGATCCGGAAAAAAAAAGCATTGGACAAAATTAAGCTGTTTATGAGTAACCAAAAAAGTCTCAGCACAGGTAATGTGTTTATTGAAGACAGATTGAACAAAACTTTTTCCCATAATATTGGGAACGAGGCACAGATGGCCACTTAAACCACTTCTTTTTGACAATGCAGTGGAGATCCTAACTTGTGCAATAAAGCAAGAAAAAGAAATAAAAGCCATGGAGATTGGAAAGGAATTCACAGAAGAAATGGTCGTGTATGTAGAGGACATAAGGGCTCTTGGCACTAGTAAGTGAGTTTAACCAGGCTGCAGAATTCTTCAGTCAACAGAGAAAAATCTGTTGCATTTCGGTATACTAGCAAAACCTGTTGGGAAATGAGATTTTAAAATATAGCACTTTATAATAACATCTAAAAATGTGAAATACTTAGGAAACTTTAAAAAAGAAGGCAACACTTGTACTCTGAAAGCTACAGAACATGCTGAGAGAAATTAAAGACAAATAAATAGAAAGGTGTCCACATTCATGAAACAAAAGTCTAAAAATTATTATACTGTTGATTTCCCCAAATTGATCTGTAGATTTAATGTAACTCCAAACATAAATCCAGAAGGGGTTTTTTTTTGGTAGAAATTGACAAGCTGATTCTTAGATTTATATGGAAATGCTAAGGACCTCAAAGGGCCAAAAGTAATTTTGACTAAGAATGAAGTTCCCGGTGTCACGCTACTTGATTTCGAGACTGCCTACGAAGCTGTAGTGACTGATAGTGTAGAACCGGCATGAGGACAGATAACTGTGTCCGTGGGGTGAATTAGAGAGTCCAGAGAGAGGCCCACACTGAAATCTCAATCACAGGCACCGACTCAGCTCAGTGGAGAACGACAAGTCTTTTCAACAGCGGTGCTGGGAAACCTGGATGTCCGTACAGGGAAAAATGAGCCCGAACCTGCCGTCACACCATACCCACAAATTAATTTGGAGATGGAGTAAGCTCAAACATAAAAACTGAAACTATTCTTGAAGATAACATAGAGATTATTTTTGTAAGCTTGGGATAGGCAGATCCAGAACACATCAACCATAAAGGAAAAAATGGATAAATTGTACTCCATCAAAATTAAAATCTTCTGTTTCTCAAAAGACACCATTAATGGCAAGTCACAGAGTGGGAGGGTACGCTCACAACGCACCGTGCCTGACCAGGAATGTGTATTGAATGCATGAAGACCCCCTGGAGCTCGGCCATAAAAAAACGGCAGTAACTAGACCGCCAGGGAAGGATTCAGCGGGCGCTGCACAGAGGAGCTGTGCAATGGCACCTAAGCCCAGGGAGCGCAGCTCAGCCCCACGGTTCGCCCGCAGCGCAGCACCCCTGCCCGCCGAGACGGGCGTGCCAATGCAGACGGCCGAGTGCAGCGAGCATGGCCGGGGTGTAAGGCGGAGGCCCTCTCCTGCAGTGCTCGTGGGCACCTAAAGGTACAAGCATTTTGGAAAAACAGACGCTGATGTGGACCGAGCTGCGTACCCCACTGTGGACACGCCTGGGTCTCGGCCGCGGCCCTGGGGCTGTGGGCGCCGGGACCAGGATCTTGCCCGGATGTGGCTGCGGTGAGGGTGGGGGGCCGCGCGGGAGCAGGTGGGCTCCACCCAGGACCGGAGCCTCTGGGAGCCGAGAGGAAGTCGGGCGGAGAGAGGGAGGCCCAGGGGCTCCGGCCAGAGCAGGGAGTCAGCGGAACCCAGTGGGGAGAAGGGAAGGTGCCGCCACATGCGTGGCCCCGTGATGGGAAAGCCGAGGACCAGGGGTCGCCAGCAGCCGGCCAGAGTGAGCGCTCAGCTGTGCTGACAGCTCCCTGGCCTCAGGACTGTCAACTAATACATTGCTGTTGGTTAAGCCAACCCCATTGTATGATATTTGTTTTAGCAGCTGGGAAACTAAAACAGACAGTTACTTAAAAAGTTAACTTGACACTTAAACTGTAAAACCCAGTATTTCTACCTCAAGAGAAATGAAGGCCCGTGTTTATCAAAGGGCTTTTACACAAACACTCGTGGCAGCTTTACCTGCACTAACCAGGAACTGCAACTGGAAACACTTCCAGACGGATTAACAAACTGGTAAGCTCACCCCGGGGACCACGACTCGGCAATGAGCAGGAATAGGCCACCGGTGGAGACAAGAGCCGCATCTCGGAACGTTGTGCCGACAGAGAGAAGTCGGGTCCGAGAGTGCAGACCGTGTGATTCCTTTCCGTGACGTTCTGGAAGGGCAGTGCAGTGGGTATGCACAGACCCAGCGTCTGGGGTGGGGACTGACCAGGATGGTTTCTGCGGGGACTTGCGGGGACCACGGGGGGTGCTCAGTGCCGCAGTGGGAGCGCCTCTGTGAGCGCAGCTCTGCCTTCCCCTTTGAAGCTATGGAAGGCGACGTGGCAGAGGAGGGACATTTGGCCCAAGAAACAGTAGAGATGCCGTCTTCCTGTGCCCTGGTGGAGCTGGATCACTCCCACTGTGGGTGACACCAGATAGGGACCTTGTGCCCTTAAACACTGCAGAAACCAGCAGTGCAGCCAAATCCTGCGCTCCGGGACGGCCAGGCCGCGGGAAGCCAGCCGGGTGAGGGTCCATGGCTTCCTGCCATCTCCCCGGGCTCTGGGGCTGCTGTGGGGCTGGGAGGGTGAGAAGGCTGTTTCCCGTCCTTGCATTGTTGGTTCACGTGGAGGCACACAGAGCGTGCAGCTCAGGCCGTCCCCACAGGCTACAGGGCCGGACCTGCTGGGAGAAGTGGCTGGCAGTGCTGCCTCCTGAGCGCATGGCTGCTCCGGGTCTTGACCGTACTCCCTGAAAGGCTGGCTGAGCCTCCGCTCATGTCAGCTGCACTGCTGGCCTCGGTCCAGTCCCTTCTGGGGGGCCCTGGAGGCAGCAGGAGGTGGCTGCACTTAGCCCTTCCGCAGGACGGCTGGAGTTCTGCAGGGGCTGCCGGGCAGGGCCGGGGGCAGTCGGGGAAAGGAGCCGACTCCCAGCCCAGCCGAGGCCCAGCCATTCCGCCATCCCCAGGGGCCTCGGCACGTGTGCCCAGCTGCTGCTCTGCCCTGGAGCTTTGGGTGCTTCTTCCCCACAGCTGGAGGGACCGGAGCTGAACAAGCCGCTGGGGCTTGCCGCCGGCACCTGCTGCCGAGCTCCAGGCCGGCCTGGCTTGGGGGTATTTTCAGGTCACTCGCTGGCCTTCCGGCTTCTCGCGACCTGGCGGAAACCTGTGTGGGGCTGCACAGTTCCTGGGTGGGCAGCGCAGGCAGGCTGTTTCCCCATCCTGCTGCACGTTGCTGGGTGGTGCAAGCAACTTTTATTTTAAGACCCATAAGACGGCCTTAGACTTCCTTACTCAGAAAAGCAGCTGCGGATTTGCCATGATTATCTGCAGATGCCCATCCCCATGGAACAGGCTCGAGATGCTGCCTTTGGAGAGCTCCATAGCATCCTCGATGTTTCCTCCCGGTTTTCTACTCTGCACTGGCGTTGGTCGTAGCCCAGGGGAGAGGCTCTTTCCCTTGCAAAAAACAGTGCACAGCACGGATGTCCCGCTCAACAAGCCCAGTGCAGTAGATGCCCCATTCACTCTTTTACTCACTTACTCTTTGCTCAGTTTGGTTTCTCTTGAGCCAGAACATGTGCTTACGGCAGGGGCACACAGGATGCCAGTCTGTGATGCCGAGCAGCCCCGGGGGCCCTCCCGGCACCGCTGTGGGGCCAGAGCTGTCCTGGATTATTTTACCTTATAATCAGCTGATAAACTACTGTTCTGGGGGGGTTAGTCTATGCATTGCTAAAATTCTGGGAATTGATCCAGTGTCCTTGTTGCTGGGAATTCTCAAGCCAGGACAGGACCAAAGGGAGCCTGCTGGGCTGTTAACTTGACCCCTGGAGAAATGGAGAACTGCGCACCTGTCTCTTCCAACCCCAGCCCCGCCCGGAGGCAGCACAGGTGCGCTGTCCTCCGATGAGCAGATGCCTCTTCCCTCTGGAACCCGCCTTGGCATGAGAATTACCTTGGAGAGGTGTCATTGGCACATGAGAAGGTAAAGAGAGGCCAGAAAGCCGAACCTGGAAGCATCAGGTTAAAAGCTGTGTGTATTAGTCAGGGTTCTCTAGGGAAACAGAATCAACAGGAGATGTCTGTAAATATAAGATTTTATAAAAGTATCTCATGCAACTGTGGGGATGCATGAGTCCAAATTCCCTAGGGCAGGCAGCAAACTGGCAACTCCGATGAAGGTGTTCGATTAACTCCCCAGGAGAGGCTGGCTGAAGAAGAAGTGAAGGTTCTCTCTCTTCTCCCTTAAAAGTCCCCAACTGGTTGGATTAAATCCAGCTGACCTAATTCTCTCTTTGTGGAAGATACGCCCTTTGTTGATGTGATGTCAGCCACAGATGCAGTCATTTGACTGATGATTTAATAAACGAGCCTTCTGGTTTGTTAACCAGCCACAAATGTCCTCACAGTAATGGTTAGGCCAGTGCTTGCTTGACCAGACACCTGGACACCATCACCTGGCCAAGTTGACACATGAATCTAACCATCACACAATCCTACACAAACTCTTTGGATAATAGTGGAGTAGGGAACACGTCCCAAATTGTTTTGTGAGATGAGCATTACACTGATACCAAAGGCTGATAAGGACATTAGAACAGAAAGGAAATTAGAGACAAAAAGCCATCATGACCAGTGTCACTGATACCCATAACAAAATGCTGACAAATCAACTCCTGCAATGTCTGAGAAGGCATGGTTTATCTCAGGAATGCAAGGCTGGTTTAACATTTAAAAATCAATTAACGTACTTCACTATAGTAAGAAAATAAAGATGAAGAACGATTTGATCACCTCCTTAGATGCAAAAGAAAAGCAGGTGATGAAATTTAAAGCCTGGTAATGATAGAGCCTCTCAGCAAATCAGAATTGGGAGGGTACTTCCTCAGCCCGACGGAGGGCACCGTGAAAATCCTGCGGTGTTCTGGACCCGGCATCGTGGGATGGAGAACATCTTGACCAAAAGGGGGATGTGAAATGAAATGAAGTAAGTTTCAGTGGCTGAGAGATTCCACAAGGAGCCAAGAGGTCACTCTGGTGGACACTCTTACGCATAATATAGATAACCCTTTTTAGGTTCTAATGAATTGGAATAGCTGGCAGTAAATACCTGAAACTATCAAACTACAACCCAGAACCCTTGAATCTTGAAGGCGACTGTATAACAATATAGCTTATGAGGGGTGACAATGTGATTGGGAGAGCCATGTGGATCACACTCCCCTTTGTCCACTGTATGGATGGATGAGTAGAAAAATGGGGGGTGGGGAGCACCCAGTGATCTTTTTTACTTTAATTGTTCTTTTTCACTTTAATTTTTATTCTTATTACTTTTGTGTTTGTGGTAATGAAAATGCTCAAAAATTAATTTTGCTGATGGATGCACAACTATGAACTGTGAACAATTGACTGTATGCTTTGTATGACCGTATGGTATGTGAATATATCTCAATAAAATTGAATTATTAAAAAAAAAAATCCTGCAGCGTCACCATGGTGGTGGGAGGGGAGATGTTTCACACAGGCTGGAAACCAGGCCGAGATCCTGTCCCCACTGCTGCCCTCCAGCACTGAGATGGAAGTCTTCATGCAGCAGGGCAAGAAGAAGAAATAAAATGCACACAAGTTGAAAACAGATAAAATCATTATTATTCACAGACATAATTGTGTATTTAGAAAACCCTGAACTTAGCAAAGTTTGGAGGATGCACGTCAAAAAGAAAAATTTTATACTATCGACAAAGGATGAGATAATAAATGTTTTAAGATGCTATATAAAATTGAATCAAAAAAATCTCAAATACTTCATAATAAATCTGGTGAAGGATGTTGTGCTGGTTTGGAACTGTTGGTGGACCCCAGAAGAGCCATGATCTTTTAATCTAATCTTGTTGGATAGAATCTTGTGATTGAGTGTTTCCATGGAGATGTGACTCAGCTGTCGGTAAGAACTCTGATTAAATTATTTCCATGGAGTTGTGGACCCCACCCATTCAGGGTGGGTCTTGATTAGTTCACTGGAGTACTTAAGAGAAGCTAAGAGCTCACATAGACGCTGACACTGGGAGACGCTGGGAGATGCAGACAGAAGGCTGTTTGGAGATGCTAAGATAAGAGACGAAGCCCAGAGTTTGCCCTAGAGAAGCTAAGAGAGATCCCCTTAGATGCTTAGAGAGAAACACCCTGGGAGAACAAGCAAGGATGCACAGAAGCTGAGAGAGAGAGAAGCTAAGAGAAGCAGAAGCCCAGAGACATTTTGGAGAAAGCCATTTTGAAATACAACCCGGGAGCAAAGGACCAGCAGACGCCAGCCACGTGCCTTCCCAGCTGACAGAGGTGTTCCAGAGGCCATTGGCCATCCTTCAGTGAAGGTGTCCTCTTGTTGATGCCTTTGGACATTTTCACAGCCTTAGAACAGTAACTTTGTAACCTAATAAATCCCGTTGATAAAAGCCAGTCCATTTCTGGTATTTTGCATAATGGCAGTGTTAGCAAACCGAAACAGATGTCTAAGGCCTGCACATTGAAAAACGAAAACCTTGCTGAGCTGAATTTAAGAAGACCTAGTAAATGGAGAAATGTGTCTGCGTGAGGGTTAACTTTGTGAGTCAGCTTGGCGAGGCCATGGTATCTAGTTTGGGCAAACACTGGCCTAGACATGTCTGTGATTGTCTTCTAGGAGCAAAACACTGAGGTTTCCTGGAGAAGAAGAAATTCTGCCTCAAGACCACAACGAACGATCGTCTGTGCTTCCGGTCTGCCAGCCCACCCGACAGAGTCACGCTTGCCAGTTACCACCATCATGGCAGCCAGTTCTTAAAATAAATCTCTTCGTATCTGTGTGTGTGTGTGTGTGTGTGTGTGTGTGTGAGTGTGTGAGTGAGTGTGAGAGAGAGACTGGGACGACCGTGTCCATGAATCAGAAGGTTCACTGTTGTTAAGTCTGTGTGTCCAGCTTTATCCATAGATTCAGGACAATCTTATCACACAGTCCCTGCAGACTTTTTTGAAGAAATTGACAAGCTGATTGTAAAATGAGCATGGAAATGCAAAGAATGCTGAAAAAAAGAACGGAGTTGAAGGACTTTCATTACCTGGCTTTAAAACTCAGTTTTATAATTGTGTCTAGGATTTGCCTCCAGGGACCCTTTCTTGTTGCTCAAATGTGGACTTTCTCTCTCTAAGCCTAACTCTGAAAATAAATCCATCACCCTCCCCTGACGTGGGACAGGATCCACCCCCCCCCCCAGATGAACGTGGGACACGGATTCTGGCAGTGAGCCTGACCCTGGCATCGAGAGACTGAAAATGCCTTTTTGACCAAAAGGGGGAAAGGAAAGGCAACAAAATAAGGTTTCAGTGGCTAAGAGAATTCAGATAGAGTCAAGAGGCTGTCCTGGAGGTTACTCCTGTGCAGGCTTCACCTGGATATGCCAGATGAGCACAGTGTGATAAGCTCAAGTCAACAGTAGTCCCCAGAACCCTAAAGGACACCTGGATCCCTGAGACTCTTTATAAAAGTTTCACGCACAAAGTTTATTCTTCAGAGATTTAAATCCTTTAGAGAACTTCTGTACCAGCTAAGTCCCAAAACCCAGAGGCAACAGCCTCTTCAAGAACAGCAACTAGATGTGTCCCCTTTGCCCATAAAGTGGACACCCCTGTTCAACATGAACGGGTTAGGGGGTCACTGCCTAGACATCCCCGAAGATCGGGAGAGTGATTGAACTAGAGAAAGGGGCAGCAACAGACAAGATGGGATTTAACAAAGGATCATGAATACTGAATCTTTATATAAGTTTCTTTCTCTTAGTTGCTAGGGTACTAGAATAGCTAGAAGGAAAGAACTGAAATGGTGGAGCTGTAACCCATAGCATCCTTTGAAATTTGTTCTATAGCTACTTGTTAAATTGTAATTTGAAAGCTGTACCTTTTTGTATATATGTTATATTTCACAATAGGAAATGACTGAAACAATGGTACTATAACTTACAATCACTTTGGAAGTTTCCTGTTTATCTACTTGTTAAATCGTACTTTGAAAGATACTCTTTATTTTTATGTATATATATATATATATATATATATATATATATATATATACGTTTATTTCATAATAAGGAATAACTGAAACTGTGGAGCTGTAGCCTATAATATTCTTTGAAATTTGCTCTTTGTTAAATTGCAGTTAGAAAGCCATCACTTCTATGTGTATATGTTATATTCTTTACATTAAAAAAATACATTTGGGGAAAAAAAACCAACTCGGTTTAAAGCTGCAGTGTGCTGTTGGCAAACAGCCAGGAAAACGGCTCGGGGAAGGAGACGGAGTCCGGACACCGACACACGCCTCTGCTGTCGTGGGTTTTCAGCCAGCCGTCCTCAGTGGGAAGGGAAAGTTGCCATTTACCAATTGTGCTGAGACGATTGGGTAGCCACGTAGAAACAGAAAAGGACCGTCGATTGCCGTTTCAGCTACACCAAAAATTAATGTGAGGTGGATCATAGACCTAAATGTCAAAGCCAAAGCCACGAAGGGGTTCTATGAAAACATAAAATGGACCAATACACATATGGTCCTTTGGTTTTGACCGAGACCCTGAGTGTGACCACCAGGGCCAGGAGGTCTGCCCAGCCCCCGTGAGGGCTGGGATCCTGGGGCCTCGAGGAGGTGACATGAGCAGGACACAGGCACCGCCGGTCATTAGAGAAACCGGACAAATTACACTTTGTCAGTACTAGAATTTTCTGTCATAAAAACATACCATTGAAATAATAGGCAAGTCATCACCTGGGAGAATATTTGCAGTACAAAGAGCTAAGAATAAAATTAATGTGCAGGACATGCACATCAGCAATAAGAGGTGGACATAGGACTTGCACACACTTCACACCTGGACATGAGAAGGCCAGTGAACACCTGGGAAGCTGGACACTGTCACCCTCTGCCAGGAGGCCCAGATCTGAAATTCGGGCCACGCCGCACATGGAGGGCGTGTGGCCGGACCCCTTGCCCGTTCCCGTGGGAGTGCAGGGCGGGCAGCGCTGTAGGCAGTGTCCCCACAGAATGCAGCCCGCGCCCACCCTCTGTGCCAGCAGCTCTGCTCTTTGGCATCTGCTGAGTGCGTGATACCGTTGTCCACACGCGGACTTGCGCTCAGAAGGTCAGGCAGCTCTAGTGTAACAGCCAGGCCCGGAAACAGCCGGTGTCCTCGCCGGAGCTGTGGAGCCCTCCCCCAACCAGACGGACTCGGCCTTCAAGGGGGGCAGCTCCGGGAGCTGGCAGCACCCCGGGCGACGCTCTTGGCACGCTGAGTGAAACGGGCCCGGCCAGAGGCAGCTCCCAGATGGCGGTGGCCCCAGGTCAGGCCGGGGTGGGTGGGCATTGCCGGCAGGGCCCAAGTTGCTGTCCTGGGTGCAGGAGACGCTCTCCATCCTGCTTGGGAGAGCACAGTTGCCAGAGCCCCAGGGACTGACCTGGAGAGGGCACCGCCTTCCCTAGGGCCGGCCACCCTCCGCCCTGGGCGCACGGCCCACAGTGGGCTCCCATCTGCCTGGGGGGCCGAGCTCGGAGACAAGGGCGGTGCAGATCCCAGGGCTCAGCAAGGGCCGCTCCTATGGGGTGGGCAGTGGAAAGATGTGGAGAGGCAGCGGCACGTGGAGAGGTACCTGGGTGGGCTTGGGGGGCAGAGAGAGGGCCAAGACTGAGCAGCCGTGGGGGAATGAGATGGGGTCGGCACACCTGGGGGAGCCCCCCCATGCCAGCCTTAGGAGTCCAAAACCCCTGGGAGAGGCCCAGCATGACAGGTGGCATCTGGCATTTGGGGTGCTGCCTCTGCCCAGGGGTCGCCACCCCTAGTCCTCTGCCACAGGCCGCCCCAGCATCCACAAAGCCTGCTGCAGCACCCCATCGGCTGTCCTGAAATCCTGTGCCCTGGCCCCTCCAGAAGCCGGCTCTGTACCCCCTTCCATCCCAGAGCAGCTGCGGGAAATGCTGCAAAGTGAGGGGTGGGCTGGCAGCCCCTTCCTCATGGCCCAGCTTGTGCAGCGGCTGGGGGCCCCAGGGGCTCCCAGCTTAAGGGGCGCGCCCTGAAAGAGAGTGCATGTTGGCCAGACCTTGCTGCTGCCCCGAAGGGCGCTCCTGCCGGCGTTGGCTGCTGTGGCCTCGGTGCCCTCAAAGACCCCAGGGCTGCCGCGGCCAGTCCCTCCCAGCCCCTTGCAGCCTCAGGCTTGGGAGGGCTCCTGCTGGGACGAGGACCGGGTTGCGGCTTGGAGCCCCAGCCTGTCTGCGCTGGGGTCGCTGCTCTTTCCTGATAGGCTAAGTGACGGCGTTTACCAAAATGGAGCAGAATTATTTTAAACACCGTTGCCATGACAACACTTCACTCTGTCTGCTGCAGCCCAGGGGGCCGTGTCAGCTCGTGGGTGGCACCCAGAGGTTGCCAAACAGGGTGGGGCTGCAGTTCGCAGAGAGACAGCTCAGGAACCAGGAAATAGGGACTTTGAAGTCTCAGGATCGTTCTTGATGTCAGAGTGCAATAGTAAAATCGCATTAAATGTAATGCAATCAGGGTTGGAATGCAGCATGGCCTGGTGAGGAGCAGAATCACACAGATGCCATCATCGTTTCACTGACAGGCCGCCCTCACCCGGGGTCCTGGCTCTGAATCGAGCGTAATGACTCTAATTTGTTTCATTGCATTAGCGTGGGCAGAGCTGAAGAAAAGGCGCTGTCTTTCGGGGTGCGTTCAGAAGGGGCGGCCCTCTGCTCGCAGGCGTGATGGGAATTTTTGGAAAACGACGTCTCAGGCGTGCTGGCCTCTGGCCTGGAGCTGCAGCCCCCTCCCGGTGCGGGCCCCACCAGACTCCCCGTGGCCCCCTGGCCTCCGAACTCTCCCCGCTGGCCTCCCTGCGGCCCCCGGGCAGGAAGAGCCCGCTCCACAGCGGCCTTGGAAGGCAGGAAGCCCTGACTCCAGAGCCCCTCTTCAAAGGCTGCCGAGCTCGATGTCGTCATGGTGATTTCCAAAGAATCTGTAGGATTTGAGGCTGGGGGCAAAATAAAACCACAGGAAACAGCACTTGGAGTTTCTCTTCCTAACCATGTGTTTCATGTGAGGCTCTGACCGCTGACCGTGGCCCTGCCCTTCCAGACACATTCGTCCTGTTCATGGATTCAATGGCAGATTTCTATTAATTACACAAAACAAAGTGTAATGAAACGGAAATCCCCTCTGAAAAATATCTAAGTTAAGAAAATTATTAATGCAGTCAAATGAATAAGTTCACGTGGTGTGATTACTTGCTAAGGAGGGGCAGAAGCTTCTAGAAGGGAAAATGTCCCTCAGTAGAGGGAGGTGGAGCTCGGCCGGTCGGTGGTGAGTCCACACTTCAAAGGCAGCGAGCGTTGGGGACCAGGTCGGTTCTCCCTAGTGAAGCTGTTCGGCTCCTTGGGGAGTGACGTGCTGGTGGTTTTGGTACAGCCGCCCTGGGGATAGCTTGTGGGGCAGCCAGGCGGTCTCTGCCTGCACCTGGAGGTCCCCCGGCCTCTGAGCCGGGCTCCCAGTGGAGGACGGGGCCTCCCCGTCAGAGTCCAGCAGGGGCTGGGCCTGGGTGTTTTCACAGGCAGGCCTTCTCTAAAAGCTCTTAGAACACAGAAGGCCTGGGCTCTGCCTGGCCAGCTCGTGGGAAAATCACCTGCATGGCTCGGGCCGTGGGCACAGACCTGCGTTCCCTCCTGAGTAGCCAGTGGCTGCATCCCTGCAGGTGACGTCACCTGGGCGCCCAGCCGTTGCTTGGGAGGCACTTTCTGTGTACTCGACGAAAAAATACAGTTTACCAAAGTTCATGGGGTCCACTTAACAGGTGGCAGCAAAATTCCAAGGCCCTAATCTGAGCCACGGGTCCCTTGGATGCTGCCGAGAAATCCCTGCCGGCCTTCCTACGTCAGGGCTGCCCACTCGTGCAGACAGGCCATGGGGAGAAGGAGCAGTGTCCCAGTGGGCACGGCCAGCTTCTCCTCACGGCTGATACGAACAGGCTGGCCTGAGTGTCGTCCTCAGGGCCACCAAACCAGACACCGAATGCACCCTCGGCCCTTCAGAGCCCCAGCGGTAGCCGCAGAGCCCCGGGGTGGAATTTCTCATTCCACCCACTGCTTCACCATCACACAGATGCTTCTTGAGCTGCAGGTTGTCCTCTTGGTGGAGATCTGTTCTTGCACAATGAAACGTGGGCCTGGTAGTGCTGCCGAATAGAGGAAAGCTCACTTCCTTCAGCCCCGAGCATCGAAGGCCGTGACCTTTCCCCACACGGGCGTCTCAGGCACACAGCCCGGAGGGGGGCTGGAGGAGCAGGGCCGGGCCATGAGAACGCTGCATGGGCAGGCTGCGCTGGCGAGGCAGGGGGCCGTGGGGTGGGGTCCCGGAGCGCACCCACGCTGGCTTCCAGAAAGCGCGCACGTCAACTCCCCCCATCTGAGAGCAGAGCCATGAGCGATGCGTCCGTCCTTCCTGCACAGGGAGGCAAAAAGGCCGGAGCCACGGAGGAACTGCTTCCATGATAACACCCTGCGAGGGCGGGGAGGACGCGGGCTCTCAGAGCAGCCAGCTGGTGCCCACCACCCGGGTCCCTGCTGGGCACAGACATGCCCCAGGGCTCCTTGCACAGGCTCCTCGCATGGGCTGGGGGAGACTTCCTGGCTCTGGGTGCACCGTGATCTCCGTGCTGGCTTTCCCTGTTCTCCAGGTGGAGTGAAGGTGCGTGTTCTTGGACATGGGCGGTCAGGAGCACCCGGAACGTTCCGGCTTCATGGAGCTGGCGCCTTCCCCAGGCAGCTGCAGCCACTCAGCTCCTTTGGGCGCTGCTGGCCTTGCCGTGCCTTTTCTTTTCTCTTCTTTTCTTTTTTGCAGAATTAATTTGGGCTGGAAAGTCTCAAAGAAGGCTTTGTTCCTTTGACACTCTGCAAGGAAAAAAATCCGTGGAAAACGTGACATCTGCATTGCGGGGAGAAGTCAGTCGGTGGGGAGGAGTGTAATTATCCTCCGCTCCCGAAAGAATTTTTTAGATTTTTAAGTGTCTCATATCAGCTTAGAATTTGAATGACATTTTAATTATTTGGTTTTTTTTTCTTCTTCTTTTCCTGGTTTAAATCTCCAAAGATCGCTTTGGATTCTGAGAGGATGCAGGGAGTTGAGCATGTGCTCACGCTGTGTCTTTCTGTACAGAGCGGCCTGTTTTCCTGAGAAGCAGGCCAGTTCTGACCGCAGTGGCCAGCACCTTCTGTGGACCTGGGCCAGTGCTGACTGTGGATGCAGCTGCATGCCGGGCACTGAGGGGACGTTCGCCCTCCCCGAGCCTCGCTTTCACACAAGGTGTGTGCATGTGGGGCAGGAACTCAGATGGAAACTGTGCCTGGTGGTCTCGCATCTGAGCAAACCCAGTTTCCAGGAAGATGTGACTCCCACTTTAGAGAATCATCTGGCCCGAGCGCTTTTGTGGCGTGACCCCTGGGCGCTGGGGGCAGCCTGGCCCTGGTGACGCCCTCGTGCCAGCCTTGAGATGCCGTCTCGCCTTCCTGGCACTGGAACCCCTGCGGGAGCTGTGCGTGGCGGCTCAGCCACATCCTGGCCCCTCACCTCTCCCCGCGCCCCGGGCGGTCTTCCTGCCACGGCTCTGAGCAGCCCCTGGCTCCCTGTGCCTCTCCCTCTGCGCCACCACCCAGGCCAGCCACCGCGGAGCGTCGAGGCAGCGCCCTGCAGGTGGGCATCCCAGCACCCTGCGTCCCTCCTGCTCTCCCAGGTGCCAGCAACACAAGGCTGCAGCCAGCCGGGCCCACCTTCTCCAGCCACTGCTGGGAGGGTCATTGAGCAGAGTCGCTGCAAAGAGCGGGCACAGGTCAGCCACGGTGCCCGGGTGGTGGCAGCCCCCGAGGGCCAAACACCTGAGGCCGTGCACCTGAGGCTGAACCTGGGGGGCGGCACCGTGGGGTCCCAGGCAGGGAGCTGCAGCCGCAAGGCCGAGCTGGGTCGGGGTCCCCAGGCACGGGCCGGGGGTTGCACGGAATTGCTGGCAGATCAGGGTGGACTCCGTCCACAGGCACTTGGGGCTCAGGGAAAGACTCGTTGGGCCGTGACTTCCCTGGGGCACAAATGAGTGGGCTCGGGGTGCAGCCATGGCTGCCAGGGTGGGCGGACTACGGGATTCACGTGACGGACACGTGATGAACGAAAACTGGAAACGCAGACGTCTCAGCGTCATGACGGACTACCCACCCCCCACCCCCCACAGCACCGTGTCGAAGGGGAGGTGGGTGCTGACACCTGCTCCTTCCAGGGGCTGGGCAAAGCATCCGCTTTCCCACCGAGACATCAGCTGTCAGCTGGAGTCGTGTTTCTTACATAGAGCCACTTTTTTCTCTTAACTTTAATAAACCTGTTACTGTAGAGTAATTCGATCGCAGGAGAGTTGCGCGGATGGTGCCGTGATTCCTGTGGCCACCACCGGGTTCCCTCTTGTTGACGTCTCGCATTCCGTGTGTGGTGCGTTCGTCACCGTGAGCCAGTGTCCATACGTTATTGCTAGTTCAAGTGCGCACTTCATTCAGATTTCCTTAGTTTGCACCAAAATTCCTTTCTCTGTCCTGGCCGCGCCTGGGCCCCGCATGGCTCCAGGTGTCCTGCGTCCCTGGGCTCCCTGGGCTCTGCCGGCCTCACGGGCGCACCTGGGCTCTGGCGACCTGGGCCGTCTGGGGAGCTGGTGGGGACGTCGCAGGGCGCCCTGTACGGGGCTCGTCTGCCGCCTTCTCGTGGTCAGGCGTGGGGTGGGGGGTTGCAGAGGAAGCACCCCTCACCCACCCCCGGCCGTGCTTGTCGGGTTGGCGGCAGGCCTGTCCGCGAGGCCAGCTGTCTGCTTGCAGAAGGCTCTGCTGTCCCGAGTTTGCCGAGAGGTTCTTCCTGAGCGGGTGCTGCATTTTGTCTGTACTTTTCTACACCCATTCCAGTGATTTGGTTTGTCCTTTTTGTCTGTCGTTGTGGCAAATTGTCACCCAAAGATAGGAAATGAACAGCGATTATGGAGGCTGAAGCTGGGGGCATGTGAGGTGAGCCTGGGGAGGAGGGAGAGCTGACAGGAGAAAGAGGGCGTGAGGGGCCCGCGGCTGGCAGGGCAGGATAAGTGCTCGAGTTGCCAATGCTGCTCTGGGGGCTGCGAGTTCTTTATTTCACCCTCATTCTCAGATGGTTCTTTTGTTGGATGTTGGATTCTGAGGTCTTTCAGCTTGTTGAAAATATTGTTCCACTTCCTTCCGGCCTCCCCAGTCCTACTGGGAAATCAGCGGTCGGTTCTGCTCCCCTGTAGGGAAGGCGTCCTTTTTCTCTAGCTTTCAACATTTCTTCTTGGTCTTTGGTTTTCAGCAGTTTTATTGTGCTTTGCCTGGGCTTGGTTTTCTTCGGGTTTACTCTTTTGGTTTTTCTGTAATTTTTGAATCTATAGGTTTATTTCCTTTGCCAAACTTGGGAAGTTTTCAGCCATTATTTCTTCAAATATTTTTTTCTGCACCACATTCCTTCCTTCCTCCTTAGAGCTCCAGACCCACGGGTGGTGAGCATCTTGGCATCGTCCCATGGGCCTCTGAGGCTCTCTCTGTGTCCCCAGCCCTTCTCTCTGGCCGGTTTGGGGAGCTCCACTGACCTCCCCTCCGTCATCTCTGTCACATTATCTAGCCCATCGGGGCAGGCTTCCCTTTGTTTATTCTGTTTCTCAGTCTTAAAATTTCCATTGGGTTCTTTGTCCTGTCCTCTCTTTGCTGAGGTTTTCTCTTTCTCTTTGCTCCTGAATTCACAGATGCCCTGTCTCTTGGCCTCTCCTTCCATTCCCTCTTGAGCCCCTGTGGAGACCACCCTGTCCCCTCCGTCATCCCCAGTCCCCGGGTGTCGGGGCGCTTCACCGCCATGGTGAGCTCAGCCTGTTCTGGGCTTCAAGTGCCATTTGTGAGCGGCTGGCTCCTGGTTGCCACTCCAGTGTGACGGGTGCTCCTGGCTGTCCACCTCCCCACACCTGCTGCACAGCAGGGGGCAGCTCAGTGCCAGGGGTCCAGCCCCTCGGCACATCCTGCTGGCTCCATGTTCCCAGCCCATCCACCATCCGACGATGGCTGAGCCCGTCCAGGGTGCCCTGCCCCTGCCCCTTCGGGCTCCCTCAGCAGCCAGCGGCCTCCCTGCCCTGCACGCCCACCCTGCCCTCCTGGCTCAGAGCCCCCTGCAGCCCCATTGCTTCCAGGGTGCCTCTGCAGGATTTTGGAGCTGTGATAAGGGTCCACGGTCACTTGACTTTAGTGAGGGAGATGGGCCCAGGTCATCTGGGCGGGCCTCACCCAATCCGTGGAAAGGCCTTAAAAGCAAAACCGAGGCTTCTGGAAAGAGAAGAAGCTCCACCTATGGACGACAGCGTCAGCTCCAGCTGAGGAGTCCCTGCCTGCCCTTCCTGATGGCCCACCCTGCAGATTTCAGACTTTCCCAGCCGTTTCCTACCAGTCCTCGCAACCAGTCTCTTGATACACATCTCCCTGTAGTCCTGGTTGGACCCTGCCTGGCGCCCCGGGGCTGGTGGGGGTGGGTGCCCGTCTCCTCGGGACGTCCCAGCTTCACCCCCTATGGCTTTTCCTGGCTGCTCTGTTGCGGACACACCGGCGTCCTGGCTGCTCACACCCACCTGCTGCTGTGCTACGTGGGTGCTCTGTTCTGGGTTCCCTCTTGCAGCTTGACCCCGGCATCTCTGGGCTTGCCCCCTTGAGCTCCTCCAGGACCCGTTCACAGTCACAGCCTCACTCCAAGCAGCCGCTTCCCCCCAGCCTCACTTCTCCCGCCACACGTAGTGACTACTGATGCCCTGTTGCCCTCACTCGCCCCCTACCCAACCCTGCCCCACTGGGATGTGAGCTCCCAGGAAGCAAGGATGAGGTCTCCTTTGCCAAGCTGTACCCAGTGGGCACTGAGTGATGACTGCCTGGTGGGTGAGGGGGGGGTAGATGGATGATGAATGGATGGACTGATGGATAGTTGGATGGGTGGGTGGGTGGATGGATAGATAGACGGGTGGATGGATGGATGGATGGGTAGATAGATGGGTGGGTGGGTGGACGGATGGATGGATGGATGGACAGGTGGATGGGTGGACAGGTGGACGGGTGGATGGGTGGGTGGATAGATGGATGCGTGGAGGGATGGCTGGCTGGATGGGTGGGTGGATGTTGATGAGCCTTGACTCAGGATTGTCATAACTGCAGACCCCGTGGTCCTGAGAGGAGGCCGAGCTAGGTGCCAGGCCTGTTTCTGGGTCGGTGCAGTGTTTTCTCACCTTCCGGTTTGGCTCCTGTGAAAGAGGCTGAAGTTGGAACTGGGTCTCTGTTTCAGGCTGCGTCTCCAGTGCTGGCAGAGGGGACAGTTCCCTTCTGACTTGCGAGATCCTCTTTTGAAGCTGCGAGTTGACGTCAAAAGCGGGGCTGCTTCCTGCCCAGACATGATGGCACTGGTGCGGGGCCTCTGACGGGCCCCCCGGCAACCTGTGGGCAGTTGCGGGAGGAGCTGGCCGCACCGAGAAGGCCCGTCCCCGAGGCGTCCCCCCGCCCTGCCGGGCCCCTCCCTGCAGCGCTCGGCCTCGGTGTCTTTCCTTGATGTGGCCAAGCGGCTTGCTGGGCCTTGGAGCCTCCTTCTGTGTGTCAGCTCGTGGGCAGGCCTGCTGTGTGAGTTTGAATGTATTGTGTCCCCCCAAACGCCATTATCTTTGATGTAATCTTGTGTGGGTGGACCTATCGGTGTTAATTAGATTGTAATTCTTTGAGTGTTTCCATGGAGATGCGCCCCACCCAGCTGTGGGTGATGACTCTGATTGGATAATTTCCATGGAGGTGTTGCCCCGCCCATTCAGGGTGGGTCTAAATTAAATCAGTGGAGCCATATAAATGAGCTGACAAACAGAAGGAACTCAGTGCAGCTGAGAGTGACATTTTGAAGAGGAGCTACAGCCAAAAGGGACACTTTGAAGAAAGCACAGGAGCTGCAGATGAGAGACAGTTTGAAGACGGCCGTTGAAAGCAGACTCTTGCTCCAGAGAAGCTCAGAGAGGACAAACACCCCAAGAGCAACCGAGAGTGACATTTTGAAGAGGAGCTGTGGCCTAGAGAGGAACGTCCTGGGAAAAAGCCATTTTGAAACCAGAACTTTAGAGCAGACGCCAGCCATGTGCGTTCCCAGCTAACAGGTTTTCCAGACGCCATTGGCCATCCTCCAGGGAAGGTACCTGATTGCTGATGTGTTACCTTGGACACTTTATGGCCTTAAGACTGTAACTGTGTAACCAAATAAACCCCCTTTTATAAAAGCCAATCTATTTCTGGTGTTTTGCATCCCAGCAGCATTAGCAAACCAGAATACCTGCCTTGCGGGATCCTGGGGGCAGGGGGCCCCCAGACAGGTGCCTCCTGGAGACGGGGTCCGGGCTTCCCCATTGGGGTCTCCTGCCCCCTGGAAATGGAGGGACCCTGCGTCCGCTCCCTGAGCCTTATGAATTGTTCATCGTCAGGCAACTGGAAGTCGTGCCTCTGACGTCTCTGAACATCTGTACAAGGATAAATTAGTGTTGTTTGCTTACATTGTTATGAATCTGCCCTTTTTAAAAGTGTAATGATCCTTAGAGATCTAAAAAATAAGTTTTAAAGAAAGTATAGAAGTGTTGACCTTGTAACAGGAAAGTCACTCTTTTTTGCTTGTAATATGGACTTGCGAACGTTTAGTTAACCAGTGAAGGCCCAAATAGGCCTTTCTTGAAATTTTCTGTGGAATTTACCTCTTGCGTTATTTCAGGTAGAAAGTAGACACTGCTCCCGCACAGTTCCTTGCGGCAGACGCTTCTGGAGCTGCAGGGGCAGCTTGCCCACCGTGTGCAGGAGCCACTGCAGACACGTCCTGCCACACGTGTCCTGCCACCCGGTGACGAGCTCCTCTCCCTCGGCAGGGCCTGATCAAGCTGCGCGGGGACCGGTGCTGGAGGGACCTGAGCTGCATGGACCACCACTACGAGGTGGGTCACGGCGCGGGGCAGCTTACCTGTGCGTCAGGTGGACACGGCCCTCCCTGCGGTGCATCCTTCTTCCTTTCTCTCGGGCAGGTGCGGTCACAGGTGGTTTGCAGAGAGCCCCCGGAGGGGCTGGCGGGACCGGGCCTCCATGCCCTGCAGAGACTGTGTGGGAGCCGAGTGGGTGGCTGCTGTGGCCCCCAGGTGCCCCTGGTGTGGGCGCGGGTGCCTCTCTGTCCAGGGGCTCCCGCACTCGTGTCAGGGGCAAGGAGGGGCTGTGGGGTTAACCGAGGAGCTCGCGACCCTTGGAGCCTTCCACCGTCCTGTGGCGCCTGTCCACTCTGTGCTCATCAAAGGCCCACTCTGTGCCCGTTCTTGTTGGCAGCAGAGACGTGGCACTCCTGCGTGTCACCTCCTCATGGTTTTTGGCCTATGGCAGTTTCTGTCCCTTGTCCCCTAGAGGGCAGCTTGCTGTCCACTCACGGATGCCAGCTTTGCTGCCCTGAGTGTTCGGGGCACTCGGGATGGACCCCTCTCCGGCCGCACCCCTTGTGTAAAGTGCATGCCTGCATCACCGTGTCCATTAACAGTGGGACAGGGACGTCTTCAGTGGCCCCTGCATTTCCCGGGGACACCTTGGTCCGTGTTTAGGTCCTTGGGCCTCACCTGGGGCCTTGGGAAGAGGAGGACCCAGCACCTCTAGTGACACGCCCGGGGATGGAGGTGGCCGGCGCAGGGGAAGGCTGCGAGCCCATGGGAGCTTAGCCCTCTTGGTCTCTTCCCCGTTTCACCATGACCTTGGCTTTTGGGGAGGGTTCCTCCCTGTCTGTGCCCACGGGCGGGCCCCTCCTCGGCGGGCCTCACTCCCTGCGGTGCTTCCTCTCGCCCGGGCCCCTCAGAGACCTGCACTGTCGTCTGAGCCGGGCGGGGGCCCCACCTGCCCACTCTGGAGAACACATCGGCCCCTTGCCCCCTGCCCCCTGCCTGCCCAGGCTGCGGCTCCTCCACCTGCTGCATTGGTTGGGGAGCTTTGAGGACTTTTTGCATTCTTTCTACTTCCTTGCCACATAGGTGGGGTCAGAATGTGGTGCACACCAACGGCTTCCGGAAGGGTCACCTCTGCCCCTTGTGTCTGGAGTGCAGGCGTCTCCTCGGGGCCTCCTGCTGCTCGTGCAGCCATGGAAGGACGACTCCCAGTGGCGGGGAGCGGTGAGGCGGGCAGTGGCATCTCGGGGGAAGTCTCCCTCCATGTCTCAGGGCTCTACAAGGGCAGCGGCGTGGCTTCTCTCCTGGGTGGGCACCCCTGGCTCCTCCTGCCCTTCTGACCCCAGGGCCCCCCACCTGCCCTGTGCTCAGACCGAGTGGGTCGGAACCTCCTGGCTGTCTACACCTTCCCTAGGTGTCTCCTTCCTCCTTGCCTCGTGGGGTGCTTGGGGCACTGCGCAAGGTCACCCCTAAACACCGCTCACCCTGTTCTCCCTGCACCCTGTGCCAGCTTGAATGTATTGTGTCCCCCAAATGCCATTGTCTTTGTAGTTTTGTGGGGCAGACCCTTGGGTGCTGGTTGGATTTGCTTGGAGTGTGCCCCACCCAGCTGTGGGTGATGATTTTGATACGATGTTCCCATGGAGGCGTGGCCCCGCCCATTCAGGGTGGGCCTTGATCAGTGGAGCTATATAAATGAGCTGACTCAGAGAGAGGGAACGGAGTGCAGCTGGGAGTGATGTTTTGCGGAGGAGCAAGCTTGCTGGAGAGGAATGTCCTGGGAGAAAGCTGTTTTGAGGCCAGAGTTTTGGAGCAGACGCCAGCTGCCTTCCTAGCTAGCAGAGGTTTAGCGGATGCCATTGGCCATCCTCCGCTGGTGTGTTACCTTGGACACTTTGTGGCCTTAAGACTGTAACTGTAAAGCAAAAGAAACCCCCGTTTTATAAAAGCCTATCCGTCTCTGGTGTTTTGCATTCTGCAGCATTAGCAAACTAGGACACACCCCCTCCCCACCCCGGATTCTCTGCAGCCAGTGTCTGTCCGTCTTTCCTTCAGCAGGGCCTGGGTGCCATGGTTGTAGATGGAGCCCCCAGTTTGGCCTCAGGCTTGTACCAAGGGGACGATCTGCCTGTGACTGAGTCAGCATCAGCTGATCAGCAGGACAGAAGGACGTGACACCAAGACTGGACTTGAGGTCACTGAAGGCCGCAGGCCCAGGGCTGTCAGTCGTCAGGATTAACTCTCGAGCCAGCTTAGCAGAATGACGGGAGACTTTAGAAACACCTCCTCCAGCACACGGGTCCCTGAAAGGGCACTGGGCAGAGGCTCGTCCAGCTTCACGCCAGGAAGAGTCGAAGGAGTAAAAGCTGCCAAGCTGAGGGTGGTTGCAGGGTCCGCAGCGGAGAAGGAAGAGGGGCCCCACTCCTTATTAGCGTTTAAAGAGGTAAAAGCACTAAACACAGAGGCCGCTGTGTCTGCAGGCACCAGGCCACACAGCCTGGGACAGGGAGAGCCCTCCAGGGAGACGGTCACCCAGGGGGCCCTGAGGTCCTGGGCTGTTTTCCTGTTTCACTGAAGTGTAACAGACATCCGGAAAACTGCACATCCCATGAGAAAAATAGCTTGGAAGTGAACGATGCTTACGAGTCTACACCCATACCTCAGGAGTGAGTAACTTATGAGCCATTCCCCAGGAGTGAGCTATGCTTATGAGCCATACTCAGGAGTGAGCTATACTTACGATCTATACTCAGGAGTGAGCTATACTTACGATCTATACTCAGGAGTGAGCTACACTTACGAGCATAGCTTAGTAAATTTCACAACGTGGTCTCCACCCAGATCAAGTAAGGGAACGTTAGCAGAACCCGGGGCGCCCCTCGTGCCATCCTCCAAAGCTCCCCGCGTTCCGCCCGTCAGCAGATGCTCCGTGACTGCTGTTCGTGGTTGTGTCCTCTTTTCCTTGTTGTGGCTTTGTTGAGGTGTAATTACAGACCTGGTGGGTGTGCACCGATGGCTTTTGCGTCTCCCTGGCAACGGGTGATGTCGTGTTTCCTTCCTGTGCTTGTCGGCCAAGCGGACCCTTTACTTCCTTAGGTATGTGGTTAAGGCTTTTTCCCTTTTCAAATCCTGGGTGTCTTGTCTTGTGAATTATGAGTTGTAGGAGTTCTCTCCAAGTCCTGGATGTGAGTCCTTCGCAGATATGTGTTTCACAAGTATTTTTCTGGTCTGTTTTTTGCCTATTCATTTTCTTAACAATGTCTTTTGATTAGCAAGTATTTTTTACTTGATGAAGTCAGATTTATAAAGTTTTTTCTTGGCTATTGATTTCTGCTTAAGCCTTGCCTACTCCAGGTTGTGAAGATTTACCCTTGTGTTTTCTGGAAGCTTCATAGTTTAGGGTTGGGCTGAGGTCTGGGCTTCCTTCGAATTAGTCTTTGTGTGCGCTGTGAAGTAGGGGTGAGGGTCGCCTTTTCTCCGTAGGAAAATCGTGTCAGGCAGGGCCCGGGCAGAGAAGGGTGGCTCCCGGGTTTATCGCGCAGCATCTCCCGTCACCCGCCGTAGAGAGACTGGCGCAGGGGGCGAGGCGGCGCTGCCAAGAAGCGGACCCTGAAGAACCAGGAGCAGCAGCTGCACTGGCAGCCACGGCCGCTGGCAAGAGCACCCCAGATGGAGCCCCCCCAGGGCTGAGGGCCAGCCTCCTGGGTGCAGGGCAGCCGCTGTGCGCCCCCTGGAACTTGCCGGAAAACCCCCCGCGGATGGAGCCGGGCACTGGAGAGGCGGCTGGGGCAGCCCACGTGCCTCCGGAACCGGAGCAAAGGCCGCCCCAGCGGTGTCCCTCCAGGCGCCCCCGACAGCTCGGCCTTGCAGGGAAAGCGCAGAAGGGCCCGGAGGGCGAGCTGCCGCGGGGGGGTGTGAGTCGGCATCTGGCAGCGTCGATGCACTCCTTCTACCCACGTCTGGACTCCTGAACAGTACCAGACCCTCCACTCCCCCCAGCCATCCTTCCCACCCTTTCCTTAAGGGAAAGAAACGCAGTCCTGGGTTAGAGCAGCGGTTACTGGCTACAGTGATACTCTTCAAATCCTGCCACGGTTGCCCTGAATATTCCATTACCCAAAGACTGGAGGGCCGGTTTCAAACTGCTATGGACCCCAGGAGAGCCACGATCTTTTGATGCAATCTTGTTGGGTGGAAACTTTTGCTTGAGTGTTTCCATGGCGATGTGACTCGCCCAGAGACCTCTGATTAAATTATTTCCATGGAGATGTTACCCTGCCCGTTCTGGTGGGTCTTGATTAGTTCACTGGAGTCCTTTGATAAGTGCTCATCCAGAGCACGGAGAAGACACAAACACCCCAAGAGAAGCTGAGAGAGACGTTTTGAGAGAAGCTAAGAAGTGTAATCCAGAATTTGCTCCCCGGAGAAGCTGAGAGCTGACACAGACACCGATGCTTGGAGATGCTAAGCTAAGAGATGAAGCCCAGAGTTTGCCCCGGAGAAACCAAGAGAGGATCCCCAGACACTTAGAGAAAAACGCCCTGGGAGAACAAGCAGAGATGCACAGAGGCTGAGAGAGAGAAGCTAAGAGAGACTGAAGCCCAGAGACGTTTTGGAGAAAGTCATTTGGAAACCAGAACCCAGGAGCAAAGGACCAGCAGACACCAGCCACGTGCCTTCCCAGCTGAGAGAGGTGTTCTGGACACCATCGGCCTTTCCTCAGTGAGGGTGTCCTCTTGTTGATGCCTTAGTTTGGACCTTTTTATGGCCTTAGAACCATGAATTTGTGACCAGATAAATCCCCTTTATAAAAGTCAGTCCATTTCTGGTATTTTGGGTAATGGCAGCTGTGGCAAACCAGAACAACTAGGTTGTAAAGTTAAATTCTAACAGCTTGCATATGAAAAGAAATGGGAAGAAGAGAGAGGAATAAATGAATATTTACAGATGATAAGCTAAAAGAAAACGTCACCATAATTGTCATCAATGAACTTGCCCTTCCTTCTGGGCCATGTTTCCTACTCAGCCAGAACCTCAGTCACTCAGGTCTTTACCTGGAGGAATGGTCCCCCACACCCCCCGGGCTTGTTTCCCATTAACCCCCACGGCGGGGCGTGGAAACACACAAAGGCAAGCCCAAGAGTGCCACGGGCCACGCGGCACGAGCCCCGCTTCCCCGTGGTATTTGGGATCGGTCACCCCAGCCAGTAGATGAGACCCCTTTTGCCCTTTGGCTCAGGGTGCAAGGAGCCCCCCTGCAGGTAGCCCCATCTTCCAGTCCGCTGGAGCCGCTGGCGTCCTCTCGTGGAAGTACAGCCCCTTTGGGGACCACGGGCTCCATAGCAGCAGAGCTCCGGGCTGCTGTGTGGTAGTGCGGGCACCCCACTTCCTTGAGCCCTGGCAATGGGGCAGCCCCACACGCAGCGGTCCCGGACTTAAAACCCGAGCTGCATCTTGGGAGATGTGATTCCATCTTTTCAGGACACCGTCTCCCAGCTGGCACCATGACTGACACTTCAGTGGCCGCTCTGCCCGCTCGGAGGCCCCCTGCTTCGGTGACGGGGTGTGCAGTAGAGCCAGTGAGTTCCAGGCGCAGGGGCACCTCCTCCACCATGAGAGGAGCTCCTTGGTCATTTGCAGAGAGGACACGCAGGGTGCTGCTGGCAAACACGTTACTGGCCCAGGAGACAAGTCGGTGTCCA
Organism: Choloepus didactylus; assembly: GCF_015220235.1. NCBI lineage: Eukaryota > Metazoa > Chordata > Mammalia > Pilosa > Megalonychidae > Choloepus > Choloepus didactylus. Next base: position 27,805,502 of record NC_051327.1, on the reverse strand, counting down.
GGATAGGTGTCCAGGCCAGTGGGGACAGATCCTTGCCCCTCCGTGGTGGAAGGTGTCCTGTGGACCCGCCTGCCCCCAGATGGCCGACTGCTCCAGCCCGGGAAGGAAGTCGATTGTGAGCTCCGTGCCGGTCTCGCCATGGGCCGGGAGGCCCTCAGAAGCAGCCTCGGTGAGGGGGTCCGTGCTGTCGGGGCCACACATGGCCCCCATCCCTGCCGCCATGGCCACTTGGCTTGTGAGCTCACTGAGCAAGCTTGGGGTGTCGGGGAAGAGGCCGACTCACACACGTGGGGCATCGTTTGTCTTGAGTGGGAATCTCCTCTGCAGGGGATGCCCTCCGGTTGGCTTTCACAAGGAACGGTTCTCCTCTCGGTCTCTGCCCCCTGAGGCCCCCAGCCTCCCAGCCTGCTCCTTCCAAGCCCCTCACCTCCCGGCCAAGCCCCCAGGAGTGGCCCGCGGATCAGCCTGGGTCTCTCCTGTGTGGAACCAGCTCTGTGCTCGCAGCTCTGCCCAGGGGGAGCCTAGTTTTCTCCATGCCCTTCGGGGTTCCTGGATGTGTCAGGGGTCTGCACACTTCACCCGTGAAATGCAGATGGCAGATGTTCTGGGCTCTGTGGACCGTATGGTCTCTGTCTTGGCTGCTCAGCTCTGTCGCTGTGACACTTGCACAGCCACAGACAACGTATGAACGGACGGGCATGGCTGTGAGCCAATAAAACTTGATTTACACAAACACAGCTGTCTGGGTTTGACCTGCGGGCTGTCGTTTGCCAGTCCCTGTTCTCTATCATTAGTTTTTGACTTTTGTTTCTTCTTTTCTGTTTTATTCTTTTTATTGTATTCTTTTACCAGTTCATGGATTGAATGATTAACTTAACTTTTTATTCTCTTTTTAATTAGCTCGAAATATAATTTCTATGTAATAAAATTCATTAGCTTAAAGTATACAGTTCCATGAGTTTTGACAAATGTATACAGTCATGTAACCATATTCTTTGTTTTGCTTTTTTGGTGAATGCACTCAAGCCTATAAATTTTCCCTGACAGCTCTTAACTGCATCAGAAAAGTTTTGATGCGTAATGCTTTCATGGTCTTTTTTTTGCTTTCATTGTCTTCTTACGCCATCTATTTATTTCTAGTGTGGTAAATACACGTAACATGAAATTTACCATTTACCTATTTAAATTGTACAATTCATTGACATTTAGTACATTCACAGTGTTGTGGAAACATAACCACTATCTATGTCCAGAACATTTCGTCACCCCAAACGGAGACCCTGAACCCATCAGCAGTCGCTCCCCACCCCACCCAGCCCCTGACAGCCGCTAACCTGCTTTCTGTCACTTGAATTTTAACAAGTTGATTAAAAATGTTTTTAATGTATTTATAGACACTGTGTATCTAGTCTGTGTATGCAAATACGTAATTACACGTGTATCTACGTTTGTTGTGTAATATTCAATAAAGGATTTGAGGCAGCTCTTCTAAAGTGATATTGGGACAGCCTAAATTTTTGATTTTGTTTTTTAACACTGAATTTAACAGCTCGAGCAAAAAGGGAAAAGCCACTTCAAAATATCCCTTTCTTCTCCAATTTGTGTATAATTCTGAAAACAGGTTTTAGGAGATTTGGTAATTTGCACTCATTTGAAGGGTTCAACCATCCAACAAACTAGGTGAGAAAAGGTTGTTGTTGAACATTCATTTTATACTGAAGAAATGAAATAGTCCGTGGTGTGGTAGAACTACCAGAAGCCGACACGCGGCTGCCCACGAAGCTGGCCGAGAGCTGACCCCACGAGGCCGATGGCCGCTCCCCTGGCAGCCCGCGGGAGCGCAGTCCTGCAGGGCGGGCACACAGCCGTGTCGAAGACGTCTGCAGACACGTCCGTGGTCTCGACCTGGGATTTCACGGCCCCTGCCAGTGACGACCTGAATGTGCTCACACGCGTGTGCGAGCCCGAGCAGAAACGGCACAGGCGCTATGAGGCATTTTTCAAGAATGTCACTTGCTGCTAGAAGTTTCTGCATGTGTGCTTGTCAGTAATCGTGTTGGGTTTTGCCAGAAATTGGAGAAATTTAATTGATATCAGTAGCCACTACATGCTGTGAACAGCTGAAAAAATTTCACAGACAAATTCTTTCCAGTGCTCTCACTTTTCCCCATAAAGTCGGCCTTGGGTTAGACACCACGTCTGTGTAAATGTTAAAATTGCTCGTCTCTTTTAACCTACTTGTAAATAAGACGTCACTATTGGTGGATTCAGTCAGTTAATTCAGAAGAAACATTACTGAAGATGTCATCAAATGTCTGTCATCACAACGAAGAAAAGAGGCCCCTCCGGCCTGTCCTCACGGCCACCCTGCCCCAGCCGTCACTGTCCACAAGTTTCTGTCCCCAGGTGGCTGGGTTAAATTTCGAATGTGGCCATGGGAGGGACGGGCGAGCTCTGGGGCCTGTGGGTTTGGAATGTGTGCCACCGGGGAGGGGATGGTCTCGCCATGCTCTGCCTGCCTTGTGGGACCAGGGCCCTGCTCCCACATCACTGTCGCCCCCATCCCCAGCCTCGTGGGGTGGCTGCGTGTGACCCTGCAGGGCCCGTTCCCGCCCGTGCGTGGACATCAGAGCTGCCGCCCCGGGAGCTGGGAGTGTCGGTGCGTCCGTGGCCAGCCCACAGCCTGGCCCCGACGGCCCTTTGGAGTCAGAGTGTCCGTGAGACCTGCCGTAGGAACGACGATCTCCAGCTGCTCCGCGAAGGGCAGGGCGCTAGCGTGGTCTACCTGCTGGCAGCTGTACGTGCTTTCCAGTTAGCTTTAAAATACGCAGCCCTTTGGAACAGTGAGAAAAGCCATTCGCAGCAAACTCGTGTTCCCGGTTGCACCTCTCGTGCAGGGAGACGCACCAGACTCCAAACTCTTGGCGCTTGGCTGCGTCACTGCATGAGAATTCCTCCTTCACATTTCTCTATTGCCTGTCAAAGCCGTCGCCCGTGTGGCTGAACCGTCATGCGGACCTTGTACTGGTGGCTCCGCTGGCAGGAGGTGCTCGGCCACCCGGGTGCAGCCGCCCCCACGGCTCCGCGGCGAGGGGCTGCCAGGGCTACGCTCGGAAGCTCCCGCCTCGCCCTCCCCACCTCCCTCGCTTTCCCTCCCCCGACCCTCGCCCGCAGGGAGTGGTGGACGAGCCAAGAGAAGCTGTTTTGTCCCACAGTCGTGTGCTCCAAGCTGACCGTTACTCTGGAGACATAAACCACGTTCCGCTCCCACTGTTCGCCAGGTCCCACAGCCCTGCAGGGCCTGAAGGCAGCCTTTGTGTCCTGTTGATCGAGGTTCTAAGTTAGTGGCTCAAACAGTGGCAGGGAAAGCCGATTTACAGGTTACCTCAGAACCGCCCTTCCAGGGCTCGCGACGTTTGCACAGACTCGCGTGCCATGATTGCAGTTGGCAGAGGCGGCAGAGCGTCGCAGCATGTGCGCTGCACGTGTGCACACTCGGCGCCTGGGTTTCTGGCCTCGTGCTCTTCTCGGTGTGCGGGAGGACGGTGTGCCCCAGCGGGTCAGCCTTTCTGATTCTCTAACAGAAAAGTAAAGTGCTTGTAAGAGCAAAATTCATTATTATTATTAGGGAAGTTGTAGCTTTCAGAAAATTCATGCATAAATGCTGAGTTCTCGCACAGCCCCTCTTCTTGACCCCTTGCGTTAGTGCGGGGCCCTTGTGTAATCGTGCTGCCAGCCTTGCCCGTCGTCTACAGTAGGGCTCGGTGCTGGGGCTGACTGTCCTGTGCATTTTCTGTCTTTCTTCTGGTAACACACACACAACCTAACGTTTCCCCTTTTAACCACATTTGAGTACACAACTCAAGGCTGTTAACTGCGCCCGCCGTGTCGTGCTGCCCTCACTGCCGTGCGTCGCCCAAGCAGAGTGCAGTTTACGCCTGAGCCCCCGCCCCACCCTGGCTGTGTTCCTCGGCCTCCTGCTGGGTGTTTGTTTCTCTCTCGTGTTAGTCGGGATGCTCTGGGGAACAGAAGTGACAGGCCACACATATTCACGTGTGTGTGCGTGTATAGACAGGAGGGTTATCGTAACTCGGCTCACGTGGCCATGGATGGGCAAGTCCGAATCCCGGAGGACAGGCCGCGAGCTGGGAGCGCGGATGAATTCCCCAGGCGAAGCCAGCTGGCTGAAGGAGCAGCGGAGGTTCCTGCTTCCCAAGGCCCCGGTTCCCCTGCGAGGCCCCGGCTGATGGGATGGGACGCCTCTCGCTGTTGAAGGCGTCTCTCGGTTGACTGTAGATGCAATCGCTGTAGATACGATCAACTTACTGATCATTTAAATCCACGAAACATCCCCATGGCAGCAATCAGGCCTGTGCTTGCTTGACCATACGACCCAGCCAAGCGGACACGTGCCTGTCACGTTGCAGGACACTTGCCCACTTCCCCTTCCCATTCCCAATGGCAGCAGCCATGCTTCTGCCTCCATGGCTGCGTCCCTGCGCACTGTTTGTGACCCTCTGCCAGCTCAGGCGCTGTCCTCTTTGAAAGCCCCTCGGCTCTGGGCGACTTGCTGCGAGGGCAGCACTCAGTGGCCCCAACCTCAGCCCAGGTGCGGAGGAGGGAGGGGAGGGGGCTGTGCCTTTCCCAGGGGGCACGTGTGGCTGCCTCGGCCCGAGAGCATCGTCTGCTGCGTTCGCCGACAGGTGCCCCCGTCAGGCGTGAGTGCCGGCTCCCCCTGTGCCCTCCGCGGTGCTGGGTAATGCAGAAGCACTCGGCACTGGGCGTCCGAGCTGCCCCCTGGCAGAGGGTGCTGGATTCTAATCAGATAAAGCTCAGCTGCACAGAGCTGGGTCCAGGCAGTGAGACAAGGAGAGGGTTACGTTTCTCTCCATCGTGTTGGGTCTCATCTGACCCAGAACCGTTGTTGGAGAGGAGCCGTGCCCGCAGCCACCACGCCCAGCTGCACGCACCGTCTGTCCGGCGGTGACGGGCCGTGGAATGTACCAGGCAAGATGTGAGACTTGGTGTTGGTTAAGAAGTCAGTTGTTATTTGGAAGGAGCAGGGTACAGAGTCCCCCCAGATGGTTTTTATACCAGGGAAAATGTCCTGAGCCCAGGTCTCAAGCAAATTGACCACAAATGTTGTGAAACATTAGTACAAATGCAGAAAAGACACGTGTCTAGCAGGGGTGGGTGGGGTGTTTGGGTTTGATTCTGTTGCTAGAGATCTGGGGGAAACCTAACACCCTCTTCCAGTGCTGCAGCAGCAGCTCCTCGCGTGCCAGCGCTCGGGGCCCGTGGGAGCCCAGGTTCCTGCCCTGGGGCTCCGAGGGGGCTCTGAGCGCCAGCACGGAACACGGCCCCCACTTGCCGGGGCAGCAGGCGAGGGTGGCCACTGGACTTGCTGTTCGCGGGGGCTCAGTCTGCAACGCTGCCTGCCGAGGCCCTGGGTGCCGAGCAGAGCCGGGCTGTCCACGTCGTCCAGGGGTGGCCGCACGTGGCAGGGAGTGGGGTCGGGGAGAGGCAGGTGTGGTTCGCGGGCCCTGCGTGGCCAGTCAGTGCTGGCATCACGCGTCCTCTGCAAACCACCCAAGGGCCTTCCCGGCCATGGGGTCAGGGCTGCAGGCCTCCATGGTGGCTGTGGAGAACCCCTGGAGGGGCCCGGGTGGCCCCCGAGAGTTGCTGTGGGACCAGGTCATACGAGGCGAGCCTGGCAGGGGCTGTCCTCAGCACGGGCGACCCCCATTCGACGCTGCCCAGAGCCGGCAGCACAGACACGTTGGCGGGCAGGCAGTGTGCTGCGGGTGGCACCAGGGATGAGCCCTCGGCCAAAGCCTGTTCCAGCCACTGGGCAGCACGGCCCTCGGACACGTGAGGACACGCCAGCACCCACCCCCAAATGGTACCCCTGATGGCGTCCAGTCCACGATGGCCTGGCTGGCGCACGCCACTCCCCCATTTCCCGCGGCTTTGCAGGAGCCCCTCGCCGCTCACACAGCATGGCCCTCGACCCAGCATGCCCCTCGGGGCAGGGACAGGCACGGTCTGCGCAGAGGGTGGTCCGGAGCGCTGGCGGCGGTGGTGGCCAAAGGACAGCCTTGGAGAGCAGTGCAGATCTGTCCCGGCCACCCTGGGCTGGCCCCGTGGAGGCCTTCCCGCTGCACATTCCGGAAGGTCCCGTTGTGGGCGTTGTGTGTCTGGGGCCAGCAGGTCCCTTATTTAGCTGGTCGTGGGAGGGTCTCTGGCCGCTGTTGGACACAGCCCCCTGGGTCACAGGGAGCTCACCCGTGCCGGTGGTCAGCATGAATTTTGAGGAAGCCGAGACTGAACAACCTCCCGGGGGTGGGAGTTGAGGCTGTTTGCCGTGTCCATGGACAGACTTACCGATCTGTGAAAGAAAACGCTCCCCGTGTGCGATGGGGCTGTGGACGGCCAGTCTGGGGCAAGGCTGGCCGGTCAGCACTGGTGGGTCCCCACGTGCGGGGCTGTGAGGGGCCAAGGAGCAGCGAGGCGGCCACAGCGGACATGGACACGGGCCTCTTGTCCAGGGGACCAGCGCGGCGCCCTGGGGTCAGCGGTGGCTGCTGACCGTGGAGCGAGCGGTCGGGAAGGGCAGCGCCGGGGGCAGCCGGGCCATGTCGCCTGCAGCCCTGCCCCGTGGGATGCGCTCCTGGCTCGCAGGACCCGTGCCAGCCGCCTGGCCCTTCGAAGTCCGCGTTCCCCGCTTGAGTCGCCCACCCAGGTGGCCGTGAGCGTGGAATGACAGGGTGTTCCTGGGTGTCCACACCACGACGTGGAGTTCGCGGGAGCCGTGGCGCTTTCCCCGCGCGCGCGTTCAGTTGTCTCGCTGCTGCCGGTCCCCAGTCTGGGTCCCTCGTGTCGGAGCACACTTGGCATGACTGAAGCCTTCCAGAACTTTCTCGGACTCGGTCCGCGGTGGCGAGTGTTCCACTGGGGCACATGGGGTCACCGCCCACACGGGGTTGTCCACACGGTGTCGTCCCGTCCCACTCGGGGTCGCCCACTCGGGGTCGTCCCGTCCCTCGGGAAGCGTGGCAGGCAGGCAGGCCGTCCGTGTCTCCACCTGCCCCCAGCCCCTCCATCCTCTCCGTGGCCCAGCGTGCTGGCGTTCTGGGCACTGGGGCACCTCCCCCCCACCCCCACCGGTGTCCTCCGGTGCCCCTGCCTCTCCTGAATACCTCGTGCCCCCCACCGATCTCCCCTGCTCCCCCGACAGCCGTGGTTCACCTGTCCCTGGCCAGGGCTGTCCCAAACACAACGGCTTCGTTCTTGGTGAAGATTCTGCAGGGCTGGGCTTGGGGTTGGATTTGGGGCCGGGGGCTGCCTCCCAAGGGCGCCAGCCCCATGTGGATGACTCCACGTGGGTAGCAGTTGCCGTGGCCGGGGGGCTGGGAGAGATGGGCAGCTCGGGGCAGCTGGCATCCTCTGGCCCTGCTGCACCATCCCAGCTGCCGCCCTTCCCCGTCACCATGGCCCGGCATGGTGGGTGCTGGGGGCACGGCCCCGCTCTGCGCTTGGCCTCCCGCCACAGGCCAGGGCTCCACTTGGCCACTGCCGCTGAGCTGGCACTGCCCGCTGTCACCCTGAGCCGCGGGGACCCCTGCCCAGCCCCTGGGTCCTTCTGGCTGACCCCCCAGCACCTGTTCCCAGCCACACACCCCCAGCAGGAGAACCCAGGTGCAGCGCGCGGGGAGCCCCAGCTGTGTGACCCCAGAGCCTGCGCGGCTGCAGAGCCCCAGAAGTGGGCGGGAGAAAGGAAGCCTGAGCCCCCGGGTGCCGCTGATGGGTGCCAGGCGTGCTCGCAGGCCCGCCAGCCGCGCCGGCTCGCTGAGTCTCCCACACCTGGTTCCGGCCCCAGGAGTTTACCGACATGTCCCTTTCGGTTAATGCACATGGGCACAGCCGTCAGGCTGGGAAAGGCTTAGGACAAAGGTGAAGAGTTTGTCTTTGTCTCGGAAACCGCTGTCCCCCCAAGCCACTGCCTGAGACCTGGGAGGGTGCTGAGGCTGGGGGCTCACGTGTGACTCTTGGCTCCCCTCTCCCTGCAGACCCAGCCGGTGCCCGGGCCCGCGGCCTACTACCTGCACCACAGCCCGTGGTGGGTGCACCGCGCCGAGACGCTCGGCAACCACCTGGTCGAGCTCGTGGTGCCCTTCTTCGTCTTCCTTGGGCGTCGGATGTGCATCCTGCACGGAGTGCTGCAGATCCTCTTCCAGGTGAGCCTGCCACCACCCACCCGGCGACCCCGCGCTGACCTGGGTGTCTGTGACCTGGGGGCCCCATACTAACCCGGGCATCTGTGACCCGGGGGCCCCGCGTTTCTGCGGAGGAGCCCACTCACCTCCCTGTGAGCCCAACGGCCCCACTGTTGGCAAGGATCCTGGATGGCCGGGGCCTGAGCCTGCCCTGCAGGCTACCCGGCCGTGTCCCCCTCACCAGCCCCTTCTCACCAGCCTTGCAGGAGCTCACTGGGGCCTTCAAACCCCAGGCTGCATGCAGAGGGTCCCCTGGTCCTGGTTCCTCCAGGCCCACCCTCTCAGCCACCCTCTCGGCCAACAGGGCCTGTGTGGCCCCGAGCGCCAGCCAGGGGACAGGGAGGCTTCTGGAAACCCCGAATTCTCTTCTCAGGCTTAGAGGTTTCCTTTCACCCAGATGTTAGTCTGCCGGGAACCAGTGGTTGCATGTGGTGTGTGGTACGGTAGTGTGTGGTGGTGTGCGACGGTGTGTAGTGGTGTGCGTGGTGTGTGATAGTGTGTGAGCATCCTTGGAAACACTGCAGGGACTTGCTTGGAAAACCACGGCCGCCTGGTTCTTTGTAGCTCCTGACCCACCCGAAGCTGTCGGGCATTTCTTCTTGAGGAAGTGTTGGTAATAAACATTTTCCTGGGAATTTGCCCATTTCATCTGTTTTCAAGCTTAATGAAACAAAAAGGTAGAGAAACTTCTTTTGCAGAATCTGGACCCATGAGCCCGTGTCCTTTCTCCTTCAGTGTCGCCTACGACGGCAGGTGGTGGAGAACCGTCTCCTCAGCCAGGCCTGACGAGGCCGTGTGTCCTGACTTGCATGTTTGGATTTATTTTCGTATCCTATTTTGTGTTTACTTTTCTATCCCGTTTAGCTTCTGAGTTCTTTTGAGTTCTCCTCATTCCGTTGTTTTCTCTGTGGGGCGTAGTAAGTTGTCCACCTTTCTCTGCCCTTCCAAGTGGTGGAGGCTCGGTTGACTGACTTCACTGAAGTCCAAGGTTAATAACCGCCTCAGCGCCATGAGTACCGCAGGGAACCTAAAATGTCTTGATCCATTCCATCCCCACCGGCTCGTCTGCCGTCATCACTCTGACAGTTTAGCGCTGCAGGTTCCTGGAACGAGTACGCGTTTTTAGAACAGTGTTTGACTTGCAGAGAAATTGAGCAGAACCTGGTTCCCGTGCACCCACACAGTTTCCTTTAGTAGCGTCCCACAGTAATGTGACACGCTTGTCCCGGTCACTGAGCCCACGTGGAGACGCCCTCCTGGGCTTGGCCCGCCGTCCCCGAGGGCTCGCTGCGTCCTGCTCTCCTGCAGGTTGTAACAGATGCAACGGGTCATGCGTCCACCACCGGCATCGTCCAGAATCGTTCTGCCGCCCCAAGAAGCCCCAGGCCCCACCTCCCCGCCCCACCTCCTTCCGGAGCCACCTTCCTCACTCCCCTCGGCCGCTCAGGGTCCCAGGAGCCTGCAGACCACTGGCCCTTCTAGAAGCCCACCTAGCCCACCCTCCGTGGGGGCTGTGAGCCCGGACACAGAGAGCGGCCACCCTGGGACCACAGGAAGCCCACCTGTGAGGCCCGGCCTTGGCCTGGGATCGGGTGCCGGCCTCTGCGGGGGGATGTGCGGGCAGCACCCTGGCGAGTGCCGAGTGCCCCCTCGGCCAGAGCATGGTGCCCAGTATGCTCACTGCCGGGCAGCCTGAGCATAGCCCTTACTGGGTGCAAAACCCAGAGTCCGCCCCTCCAAGGAGGCCTCCAGCAGCCTCCCAGAGCCCCTGCCGGCCTGCTCCGGCCGCTGGGAGACGACCAGGCACAGAGCTTCCAGGGCCGGGCTCTCGGCGCGTCAGTCTGGCCAGAGGCTGAGAGAGGCCCCTCCCAAGTGTCCTGAGGCCCCCTGGCATCTGGGTACCCCTGCCCCAGTATTGAGGGGTTCCTGTCGTTCTGTGCGCGTTTGCATTTCCAACCACGAAGGAGGGAGGGTGGTGTCACACGCACAGAGCGCAGCCGTGCTGGCCCCCGCCGGCCCCGCTCGGCCCTGTGCTGCCCCATCCCGCCTCAGTCACCCGCCAGGGCCTTTCCCTCCAGCACGAAGGGCCCCCTTGGCGTCTTCCCCGGGGCCGGTCCCGCGGTAGCAATGCCCTCAGCCACCGTTATCCAGAAATGTCCTTGTTCCTCTTTAATTTTTAAAAGGCAGTTCTGCCAGGTGCAGAGTTCTTGACTGACAGTTTTTTTCCTTGAATCCTTTAAATTTGTCATCCCACTGCCTTCTGGCATCCGTGGATCCTAATGGGAAATAAGCCGTCAGCCTTGCTGGAGATCCCTCGTACATGGCGAGTCGCATCTTCCTCACTGCTTTCAAGAGTCAGTGTCTTGCGGTTTTGACGGTCTGACCACAGTGTGTCTTTGAGTCTGTCCTGCTTGGAGTTTGGTGAGCTTCTTGGATGTGTACATTCATCTTTCATCAGATTTGGAAAGTTTTTGGCTGTTGTTTTTTAAATTCTCTCTCTGCTCTTCTCTCTCTCTCCTCCTGCTTGACTCCTGTATGCGTATGTCGGTGCTCGGTGGTGTCCCGCAGGTCCCTCGGCCCTGCTCACTCCTCCACTGCCCCTCGTTCTGCTCCTCAGACTGGGTGGGTCCGACTGTCCTCAGGTCCCCTGGTCCTTCACTCCCCCAGCTCCAGTCTGTTCTTGAACCCCTTTTTAATTTTTCATTTCAGTCATTGTACTTTTCATCTCCAGAATTTTGTTAGGTTCAACTTTGTAATTTCTGTCTCTGTTGAAATTCTCATTTTCTTCACGAGTAGTTTTCCTGATTTCCTTTAGGTCTTTGTCCGTGGTTTCCCGTAGTTCGCTGATCCTATTTAAGAGAGCCGACCCGAGATCTTTGATTAGAAGTGCCAGTCACGGGTCTTCCTCTGGGGGTTTCTGTTGCGTTCTGGACCGCTCTTTCATGACTTTTCTTATGTTTTGAAATTTTTATGAGAACTGGACATTCTGAATTTTTTGTGTGGTTGCTACGGATATCTAGTTCCCCTGCTCCTCAGGAATTTCTGATTTATCCTTGTGGAGAGCTGGAGCTGTACATTTTTTACTTTTCCAAACTATTTTTGCGTAGTGAAAATTTCTTGATTTTATCTTTTGGCCACTGAAGTTCTGTTCCGTTATCTTACAATCATTCAGTGAGCTGATTCAGATTTTCCCAATTAATGAAAAATTTTAAATATAAAATATGAAAAAGAATTTAAGCAAAACAAGCATAAATAAAAATATACGAAAGCAGGTGCTCTGCCTCTTAGTGTCCCAGTAGATGCTGGTGGGGAGCTGCTGCTGCCAAGCAGGTGAAACCCAGGGCCCCTCCGGAGCGACCTCCGCTTCAACTCCAGCTTTTTTGGTGGCTGAAGTTTCTCTGCCTGTCCTGGCACCAGCCGCTGCTTCCGGAATGCGTCCGGGTTCCGCCAGGGGCCCGTCACTGTCACTCGGAGGCCTGGGGGCCTGGCGGCCTCTGCAGCCCTCCCGCGGTCGTTCTCAGTGTCCAGCCTTGCAGCTCGTTCTGTTCTGGTGGAGGAGGCCAGCCAGGGCTCCCGGCTCTGCTGTTTGTGCAGACCCGACCCTGGGTCATCACGTGAGTGTGAGTGTGAGTGTGTGTGTGTGTGAGTGTGCACGCACATGAGAGGGGCAGGGAGGGAGCCTGCCGTGTGCGCCTGGGGCCCGCTCCTGAGGCCTAGGGCGGGCAGCCAAGGCCCTTCCCATGGAGCCACGAGGCAGGATGGAGTTGGGCAGAGGGACAGAGGGGACGGCCTTGGGTGACGCCCAGGAAACGGGCCGGTGGGTGCACCGGCTGTGCTGTGGCCCTGGGAGAGCCACAGATGGCCACCGGCTGCCGTAAGCTTCCCGGGTGCAGGGGTGTGGGGACCGCGACGGCGATGGTGGGTGGGCAGACCCCGTAGTAATCACGCCGATGCAGGCACCCCCCACACTGCCCCTGCCACACTGGGCCGTGGCCGCCCTGCCAGGCCAGGGGCCCCAGCCTGGAACACGGGTCTGGGAGCCCCGAGAAGGTTGGGGGTTGGACGGTGGACCCTCTGCTCCCAGGGCCTCCTGCACGGGCTGCCCTAGGAGGCGTCCGGCTGAGGTGTGAGCGTCCACCAGCCCCAGCCGCCTGCAGGGGACCACTCACCCGTCAGCCCTGGGGCCGCCCCAGCGGGAAAGCTGTGCGGGGGGCAAAGAGCTGGACCCTGGCTCGTTTGGGCCCCCGGGGGAGGTCTGCTCTCGCCTCGGCCATCGGGGTGACCTGGACGCGCTGCCCAGCCCACGTGCCATGGGGTCGGCCCCTCAGACCCCCAGGCCCCAGGCTGCCCGTCTTCTCTCGGCCCTCCCTCCCCACCCCCACCTGGTCTGGGTGGGCCTCGTGGTGTCCTCCTCTCCAACCCCAGAGTGTCCAGGACAAGGCAGGAGGCGCCAGCTCCCTGGGGCCAGGCCTCACTGTCCACATCAGAAGGGCTTGATGGCAGCCAGCGGGCCCAGCACGGCCTGTCCTGCCCCTCAACGTGTGGGGCCAACAGGACGAGGTCTCGGCGCACGTGACCCACCTGGAGGTACAGGGCCGGTTCGGGGCACCCACGCTGTGCTCTGCCCCGGCCCCTCGGCACCCCTTTCCCGGGCGCCCAGGGCTGGCAGGTTTGGGGCCCTCAGGACGCGGGGGCCGTGGAGCTGCATTCCCCCCGCAGGCCCATCCTGCTGTGTCCCTGTGCACCGGCAGGAGCTTCTCCGGGTGGAGGTCGTTTCCCGGGGGCCTGGTCCCTGATGGGCTGTTTCCGGTTCATTGCTGGTGGGGGGATGTTTGCATCCTCCGTCCTCCCACACGGTTTACACAGCTGTCCGGGAGCGGGCAGGAAGGCCAGGCCCCAGCCTCGCCCCGGGCACAGCGCTGCCGCGAGCGCCCTCCCCAGGGCTGGTCAGGAACGAGGACCCGCTCTCTGGCACGGGGATGGCAGCGGACAGGCGCCGCGAGCCGCCCTCTCGGGAGCTCCCCGCACACCGGGTTGGCTTCTACCCCGGGCCTTCGGTGTTTGGTGAGCTTATTGTGAAGACACGTAACCGTTTCAGTACAACCCTTTAGCCTTAGAAACCCAAATTGTTTTTTTCCATAAAATCAAGCCAAAAGTGGCCGTTCCTTCCAGACTTATTTGCTGGTAACTGGAGAGAACCTGGGCGAGGCCTGGGATGCTCCCCGTTTGGGACGGCCTAACCCGGGTGCTCACTCTGCAGACCAGCCGGGCAGTCTGGGTGGTCCGTGTGTCTCCGGAGACCACTTTCCCTGAGTCCCGTGGCCCCCGACAGTCACACCAGCCTGGCCATTCTCCCCAGTCTCAGAGCCGTCTGGTGGACGCCTCATCCCAGCTGTGTCTGGGGGTCCCCAGGCCCACCGTCCAGTTCAGGGAGGACGTGCGAGCTCTCACCTGTGCCCACAGTTGGGGCTTCTTACAGCGGGCGCCACCGGGGCTGGGCGTGCGGGGACTTCCCAGAGGTCGGTCGTGTTGGAGCCGCACGGCCCAAGGCCCCGCTGTAGGTGCCGTCATTCAGACTCGGGACACAGCAGTGACCAGAGCCGGCCAGCGCCAGGCCCGTGCCCTGACCCCCACGGGCACCAGCTGCGTGGAGCAGAGCCCCCAGACCCCCAGCTGCCTCCCCTAGGCTCTCAGCCCCTCACACTTCTAAGACCAGCATAGTCAGTCCCTCCTTCTGTCTGTTCCTCTGTCTGTTCCTAAACACCGAGGGGGGAGGCTGCTGGCTGAGGGTCTGTCCCGGGGACACCGCCGCCTCTGAATCTGAGGCAGGACGTCAGGCCCCTACCACGGGGAGTGCCAGCCACCCTCTGTCCCCACCCTACACCCCCCCAGGTGCCCCCAAAACGGCCATTCAGAGGAGCTGGGGCTGCCCCGGACCAGCCTCAGCGTGCGAGGGGCTCGCTCCCCAGGGGGCCCTGGAGGGAGGGGCATGGGCAGGTCTGCCTTGAGGTCACAGGCCGTGTGACCCTCCCCCTCCCGAAACAGAGGTGACGGGTGAGGCCGGGTGGCCTGACGGGACCCCAGGACTCCACTGGGAACCTAGGCACACTGACCCCTGCTTAATGCACCATGGGGACCCCCGCCCTATAGGCCGTGTGGGCTGGAGGCTGTCTCCACTCTCAGTGCACGTGTCCCGGCCCCGAAGGCACTTGGGGGTCAGGCCGCCCTGCGGGGGCCCCGAGAGGCCTGAGCTGCGTGCACTGTCCGTGGAATGGGGTGGGCCTGGGGTGCTCGGGGGAGGGTGGCATGTGTTCTGCACCCCAACACTCCCGCTCCCCCCACACTGAGACATGAGGACACCACGTGGGCCAGCATCCCCCAGAGAACGCGCCCAGGCTTGGGGCCCCGTCCTTCCGGCCCCTGACGTCAGCCCGAGCGCCTGCGCCACCTCCTGGGTCCCGGGATTCCGCCCCCTCGAGGTCCTCTTTCTCGCGTTCTCGGGGCTCCCCGGAGGCGGGCGGGTGGCCGCGGGGTCTCTGCAGATGGGTGGGGGTGAGCAGCGAGAGGGAGGCCAGGGTCGCTTCCCTGGGGAGAGAATGGCGGGGGCGCAGCGCAGCAGGGAGCTGCCGCCCCACTGGGCCCGCAGGGTGAGGTCCGGTTTTAAGAACCCACCAGCAGAAAACCACCCAGAAGTGGGAAGCCAGCGGGGTGCGCTTGCGGGATAATGGCCTGCATGTGCCTGACCCACGGGGGCTCCTCCGGGCCTCCTGGGCATTATGAGAAATGGGGTGATGTCCCCCAAACGGCACCGTGCTGAGCCCAGGCTGTCGGGGCCAGGGGTTCGCAGCCTCGGCTGCTGGAAGGTTCACTCTGGGGGGCCGGCACTGGCAGAAGCTCCCCGGGTGACATGAGGCGATGGCAGAGCCCCGAGAAGGGCGTCGCTTGGCTGCGGACATCTCCAGGCCTCCCTGTTTTCCTGGGAGCTTCCGGCTAAGGGTTTGTTTGGAGAAAGGTCTTGGCCACTAAACACACGGGTGTACAGCAGATCCTTGTGGTGTGCAGACTCTGTGCTCACAGACTCACCCGAAGTCAGTCACCACGGAGCTCTTGCTGTCAGCTGCAGACAGGTGAAAACTCGGGGTCCCAAGGGGCCACCTCTGCCCTCTTGATTCAGCTCATCCCGAAACACGTGTCCTGCTCACAGCAAGCTCAGTGTGTGCTCTCTTGTTTCTGCTTTCTGTGGTGGTTTCGCGGTTTCAGGTGCCCGCAGCGTGATGGGAGGTGCTGGCTCGCGTTTGTGGGTATGGGGGGCTGGGGTGCACCTCGGAGGAAGCCTGTTCAGGTGTGAGTCTGGGTGCCACTGGCTGTGGGCGCCAGGGTGCAGGTTCGAGAAGCAACAGGTGCACCCACAGCACGAGCTGGTCGGCCAGCGGGGGCTGCCCTTCCCCGGCGTTGCCCAGTGTCCGCTGACCCGCTGAGCGTAACCACCACGGCTGCCCTGCTAGGCCCTGGGTGTGCAAGGGGCAGTGCACGTCGGGTGTCCCGGGGGCCACGGCGAGTGTGGACAAACAGCAGAGCAGGCCTCATGCCTGGCCACTTGGGTGCCCCGGGGGCTGCCCTTGGCTTGTCTTTGCGCCTCACGTGTGAAGTCGTGGCTCAGCGATGTTAACACGGGTGACCACACATCCCCCTCATTGAGTTCCAACTCCAGCCTCGGATTTTGCGGGGACGGTCTAACCAGCCCCCTGGGGGCAAGAAAGAGGCTGTGGCAGCTCAGGCCACGCGGCCATGGGGGCCCCACTGGGACCCCAGCCACACTGCCGACCCCCTCCGGGGGTTCCTGCCCGCCCCCTCGGATTGTCTCGGACGCCGTTTGTGAAATAAACCAGCCCCGGGCAGCCCGCGCAGAGTCTGCTGCCCTTTCCTGGGGCTCAGCCAACCCGCTGGCCAAGGTGAGCTCCACGTGCCAGGAGAGGGAAGGGGGACCCCGGGAGAGGGGGGACCCCCGGAAGGGCCAGGAGTGCCGAAGGAACGGCTCCGGCTCCTCGGTGAGGTGCTCCACCCCTCAGCTTGTGGGTTTCCAGAAGCGGGAAGAGGGAATCTCTTCCTTCCTGCAAGGAGCAGCAGCCTGCGGCCCGGGCCTCAGCGGGGGCTGCCTGCTGGGGCCACGCACGTCCCTCCCTCCCGGAATGGGCCACGCGAGGTGGCAGGCAGCGCACAGGGTGAGCGACGGGCTCCGGACTCTGGGGCAGCCGCGTCCACCCGGACAACAGATTCCAGGGATCCAGCTCCAGGAGCACCGGGTCCCCTTGTTCTCAGCCTGCGAGCGGCCAGCAGAGGACACGGATCACCAGGGGCCGGCGGCAGAGGATGCCCCGACACGTGAGCAGACCCCAGGAACCGCCACACGCACGTGTACAGCACTCAGCAGCCCTGGGGGCTGGGCCAACTGGACCCCCGGCAGCCCCTCGCAGGCTGGAGTGGCGCCTGATCAACCCCCCACGGCAAGCAAAGGAGCGGCTGGTGCACGAGGGACGAGCAAGGCGTCTGGGGGTCCCTGACTGGGCCAGTCCCCCAGCCCGTCCCCGCTAGTGTCCCCACCTGGGGAGCCTTACACAGCAGCGCTGCGTCTCGGCCAGTCGGCAGCCCCCTCCCCCCGTTTCCTCAAGTCCCCTCTTTCTGGAACGTCCCCCACCCTCAGGTGCTTCACTCTGCCCGGCACGGGGACACCAACAGTCCATTCCCCCTGGGCAGTCCCTCCTCCCTGCAGGGGCGGCAGGGCACTCCTGTGGCGGTGGGAGGACCGGACCTGTGCGCTCTGGGAGGTGCTTCTCGGGGCGCATCAGCCGGGGGAGCAGATCCCACGAGAGCCACTTGGAGGGGCCCCTGGGGACGGGGGGCGGTGGCCACGGGCACCTTCCAGCCACCAGGCCCCTGGTCGGTGCCTCAGATGTCAGAGGATGTGAGGGAGCCTGGAGCTGCAGTGCTGAGCTTCCAGGAGGGGCCACAGGGCTAGCGGGAGGAAGGCTGACGGGACCCCCGTGGCCTCGGGGGGCTGAGGTTCCCCTCCACCCGCAAAGGGCCTGACCCAGAGGTCCCTGTGCTGGGAGAGGGCACTCAGGACCCCGAGAGCCTCACCTGTGACAGGCCTGGACCCTGGCCCTGCCCAGAGCCATCCATGAGGGCAGCTCTCAGCACCCTTGGGGTGTCCCCCTCAGAAAGATGTGTCAGGCTCGGGAGCAGGGGTCAGAGGGCCTGATGACCACAGCTGTTGGGGACACTGGCCAGAGACAGAAGTTGAGGGTGCCTCAGGCTGGGCAGCCCTGGCACAGTGAGACAAATCATTTTTGGGCCTAGAACAAGGAAAACCAGTTTTCCATATGAACCTGGAGAGAGCCATGAATCCACACACCACACTTCACAAATCATAAAACTGACCGATGAAAAGCTCTGCCCCTCCTCGGACGCCCAGCGTTTTAGAACCTCGAAAGTCTTCCCTTCACAGGGCAAGCGAGCGGCACGGCGGGCAGGGGGCCTCTGCTGGGCGAGCCCTGGGCCTCCCGCCCCCCACTGGCCGTGGGCCTGACCCTGTGCTGCCTTTGCCCAGCGAAGTCCACTTGGGGTGCCGGGCCGGACCCCGCGTTGCCACCGGCCCAAGAGCGAGGCACCGGCTCCCCAGGGCGCAGGCAGCTCCCGGAGACCCCCAGCCATGCCTGACCACCCCCAGAGGCCTCCCAGAACCACCCTCAGCCTCTGCAGCCAGGCTGCCCCACAAGCAGAGCCAGGGCCTAGGAACGCAGCCTCCTTGCCCCCTCCAAGCCCCTTCGTGCCCTCAGCCTGGCTTCTAAATCGGGCCTTATTCTCCCCACCCCGGGCCTGGCGCCTCCTCGTGGGGGTTCCTGCCCCGGAGACCTGCCGGGCCTCGCCCGTGGTGTTGGGCCCCTGTCGCCCTTCCCGTCGGAGCAGCTCCCTCTTCTCCCGCCAGTGTGGGCATTTCCTGTTTTTTCTAGAAATGGACCCATCTTGGTTGGGTGTGCAGAATATGGAACTTCTGAAACTGATTTGATCATTGCTGTTCTGGAGGGATTTTACTTTTTCCCTGGTGCTTTTTGTCTGTCTGCCACTTGTCTCTTTTTTTTTTTTAAGTCCTTCCAGAAGTTTGTCTCTTCCCATTGGATTCAGAGGCCCTGCTCCGGGTCTCGTGCGTCCTTCCCTGTTTTCCCGCCATCCTGCTCTTCTTCACCGAGCTCTGCTCCCGTTTCTGTTCTCCCCTTTCCGTGTCTGGGTGTGGGGAGGGAGCCTCGGGCCCTGACCCCAGCCCCCCGGGCGTGAGCACCTCCCCCTGGCGTGGCGGGGGCAGCCCGGCTCCCTTGCGCCCTCCTCACTGCCCGTCGGGGGCATTTCACGACTTCCCCGTCGTCCTCCCGCCCAGGCCCCTCCCCGCCGGAGGCCTCGTCTGCTGATGCTGGGGGGCTCGGGCTCCCCTCCTTCCCCTCGCTCTGCCCGGGAGCCCCTCCCCTCACCCAGTCCCCTCTCCCGTCCCCAGGCCCCAGGGGTGGCCCCCAGTCTGAGCGGGGACCCCGCAACTGCCCTCTGTCCAGCGACCCGAGTTACATCAGCTGCTGAGATGTCTGTGTGCGCTGAATAATGTGAAAAAAGAACAAAGTTAATTCGGAACAATCAGACGTAAACACGAGAAGAAAATCTTTATAACCATGGAGGATGCAACAATTTCTTAGACGCAAAAAACACTGGTGGTAAAATTTTAAAATAGATAAACTAGACTTCATAAGAAATTTAAAACTTCAACTGTTTTGTAAAGAAAATGAAAAGGCAAGCCACCCGCTGGGAGGAAATAATTGGCATCCATAGAATGGCCAGCTCGCAGCACGGTGATCCTCACAGCCCTGAGCCGGCGGGACGTGCCGGGCCCCCCTCGATGAGCTTCACCCGCGGCCGCCCCGGAGCATCGGCAGCAGCAGGTGTGGCCGGGCCGCAGGGCCGCACGCTCGGCGGGGGACACCAGGTGACTCGCACGTTCATGGAAGCAGGACCACAGGAGCCACAGACTGGACACAGCCCAGACGGCCTGACGTCCCGTGGTGTCACGTCTTCGGTCTACGAGCATGAGGTGTCTTTCCTTTTTTCAGGTCTTTACTTTCTTTCAACAATGTTGTGTAGTTTTCTGTGTATCAGTCTTTTGCCTCCTTAGTTAAATTTGTGTGTAGATAATTTACTCCTTTGGATGCTGTTGCAGGTGGAATTGTCCCTGGCGTGTTGTTGATTTCTGTGTGTTGCTTTTGTACACTACAACTTTCCTGAGTTGGCCCTCGTGGCTTTTTTCTAGATTCTTGGGGATTTTCTGAGCATAGATCATGTACTCTGAAAGTAGGGACAGATGTTTCCTCCTTCCCAGTTCAGTGCCTTGCATTCCCTTTCCTGGCCTCACTGCTCTGGCTAGCGCTCCCAGTGCAGGGTTGGGATCAGTGGTGACTGCGGGTGTCCTGGGCCCTCTCCCGGCCCCAGGGAGGCTCCGGTCTTTCTCTGCGGAGTCCGCCGTGCGCTGTGGTCTCCGTGGATGCCCTTCGTCGTGCTGAGGCCCCCTCCGCCTCCTTTGCTGAGCGTGTCGTCACGACGGGTGTCGGCATCTCGAGACGGGGCGCTGTGAGTCTTGTCTGGTCACTGGGCAGTTTACATTCTGTTCTTGGGTGGATTCGGGGGTTCGCACTTTGCTCAGACACTGTTTCCTCCATCTGCACGTCGCCGCTGACCCCATAGCGCGGTGGGTTCTCGGGGCGCTTCTCTTCAGCTCCTCTGCATCTGCCCGGGGGGCAGTTCCCACAGTGGGCACGGCAGCCGTGCCTCCCGTAGACATGGCGGCTGCACTGAGGTCTGGGGGCGCTGAGATGGCAGAGGCCACGGTGGAGGCCCTTGGGGGCAGCATGGATGCCCAGGGGGCACCGTCACTCGCACAGTCCCCTTTGCCTCCCCGTATGTGACCCTCACTGGGGTTCAGGAACACCCATCCCCGGTTCCTCCACTCAGCCTCAGAGGGGTTCCTCGGCAAGGTGGGCCTCGTCGTCGGCTCATCGTCAGCCGCTCCCCCCCCCAGGTGACCTCATCGTCAGCCGCTCCCCCCCCCCAGGTGATCCTCATCGTCAGCCGCTCCCCCCCCAGGTGACCTCATCGTCAGCCGCTCCCCCCCAGGTGACCTCATCGTCAGCCGCTCCCCCCCCAGGTGATCCTCATCGTCAGCCGCTCCCCCCCAGGTGATCCTCATCGTCAGCCGCTCCCCCCCCAGGTGACCTCATCGTCAGCCGCTCCCCCCCAGGGGTGACCTCATCGTCAGCCGCTCCCCCCCCCAGGGTGATCCTCATCGTCAGCTGCTCCCCCCCAGGTGACCTCATCATCAGCCGCTCCCCCCCACGTGACCTCATCGTCAGCTCCCCCCACAGGTGATCCTCATCGTCAGCCGCTCCCCCCCCAGGTGACCTCATCGTCAGCCGCTCCCCTCCAGGTGACCTCATCGTCAGCCGCTCCCCCCCCAGGTGACCTCATCGTCAGCCGCTCCCCTCCAGGTGACCTCATCGTCAGCCGCTCTCTCCCTAGGTGACCTCATCGTCAGCCGCTCCCCCCCAGGTGACCTCATCGTCAGCCGCTCCTCCCCTAGGTGACCTCATCGTCAGCTCCCCCCCCAGGTGATCCTCATTGTCAGCCGCTCCCCCCCAGGTGACCTCATCGTCAGCCGCTCCCCCCCTAGGTGACCTCATCGTCAGCCGCTCCCCCCCAGGTGACCTCATCGTCAGCTCCCCCCCCAGGTGATCCTCATCGTCAGCCGCTCCCCCCCTAGGTGACCTCATCGTCAGCCGCTCCCCCCCAGGTGACCTCATCCTCAGCTGCTGCCCCACACACATGACCTCATTGTCAGCTCTCCCCCCACCCCCAGGCGATCCTCATCATCAGTGGGAACCTGAGCTTCCTGAACTGGCTGACCATGGTGCCCAGCATCGCCTGCTTTGATGATGCCACCCTGGGGTTCCTGTTCCCCTCTCGGCCTGGCAGCCTTAAGGATCGAGTCCTGAAGATGCAGGAGGAGGAAGGCCAAGGGGAGCAGCCCAGGCCGAGACACGGTGGGTGAGCCCTGAGGGGGACACGGTCCCAGGCCCTACAGCCCTGGGCCTTGGAGAGTGATCAGCCCTCCCCCAGGCCCGGCAGCCCCTCGCCCTCCCCAGCCTCCCCCGGGAGTTTAGGTGGTGGCAGCCTCGGGGGCGCCACTCGGCTCAGGGCAGCTGGGATGGGGTGCCCTTTGGGACTCCGTGACGGGAGGCTGGCGGCCTGCACTGCCAGCTGGGGCCTCCCTGGGCTTCCGCCCCCCGCGGGGCCGGGACAGAGGTGGGGTCTCCCTGGCGGGGACCTGGTGCTGAGGGAGCTCCACAGCCCAGGCGGAGGCTCGGCCTCTCTGTGTCCTCCTGTCCTCCCCAACCCTCCCTGCTGTGTGGTGCGGCGGATGGTCAACCTCTTGCTGGGCGTCCTCATCGCCTGCCTCAGTGTCCCCGTGGTCCTCAACCTGCTGAGCTCCAAGCAAATTATGAACAGCTCATTCAACTCCCTCAGAATCGTCAACACTTACGGGGCCTTTGGAAGGTACTGGGACCCGGGACCCTCACCTCGGCCGCGTCCAGCGTGGGCCCTCCCCGCCAGCCGGGTGCCCAGGGCCCTCAAGGACGACGCGGCCCTGAGCTGACTTCGTCCGCGTTCCTGGTCCCGAGACGGGCTGCGGCTCCGCCTGCTGCTCGCTGCCCGGCCCGGTGCCGGGGCCTGGGGGCTGTCTGCACCCCACCTGGCCCTGACCCCGCCCCCCCACAGCGTCACCAAGGAGAGGACCGAGGTCATCGTGCAGGGCACGGCCAGCCCCAACGCCAGCGCCCCCGACGCCGTGTGGGAGGAGTACGAGTTCAAGTGCAAGCCGGGCGCCCTGGACCGGCGGCCGTGCCTCATCTCCCCCTACCACCACCGCCTCGACTGGCTCATGTGGTTCGCGGCCTTCCAGGTACGGCCCGGTCCGGGCTGCCCCAGAGTCCGCAGCCTGCACTGCCATTCCCTTCCCTCGCGCCGGGAGAGCCTCCTGGAGCTGCAGGCACCTGTGCAGGTCCAGGTGATGTACGGGTGTCGGTCCAGGTGACACAGTATCAGTCCAGGTGATGCACAGGTATCAGCCAAGTGACACACAGGTATCAGCCAGGTGATGCACAGGTGTCGGTCCAGGTGATGCACGGGAGCAGGCCTGGGTGTCCCCACGCCCCATGCCAGCCTGAGCACCCCCTCTCTCCCCCAGACCTACGAGCACCACGAGTGGATCATCCACCTGGCGGGCAAGCTTCTGGCCAACGACGCCGAGACCCTGTCCCTGCTCGCGCTCAACCCGTTTGAGAACCGGGCACCCCCCAGGTAAGACTGGCCTCCCCGACAGATTCTCCTCCAGGCTGTCTGGCCAAGGGGCGGCCTCCCAGGGCTCTCCCCAAACCCAAGCGTCTGCCCCGGGACCAGGAGAGGGGCTGCCGGGCTGGGGACACACAGGCTAGAGCACACTGTTCTGGAAACCCCTTTAGCAGAGACAAAACCGGGAACACGGGCCAGCGCACCCTTTGTGTGGCCTCACGATGGGATCGGGCCCTTTGTCGGCCTTCCTGGCGGCATGTGGAGCTGAGTTATTGTCACTCCCTGCTGCACTAAGCACTGGGGATGGGGCTGCTCCTGACGTCTCAGCCCCTGGCAGCTCCAAGGCATCGGGGGCTCTGGTGCCAGCAGCTGGGGCTGCTCTAGGCTCCAGCGACTCAGCTTGTCTTCATGGGCATTAAGTCATGGTGACAGTGGGTGACATGCTCACGGGTGCTAGTGTTGGGGGCCCTGTCCTGACGGGTCCTGCAGACGGTGCTTGGGTCCCAGCAGGCCCTCCCCACGGCTCCTGGCCTCTCCCTCTGACCCCTGCAGCCGCCTGCCAGCCTCAGAGCCCCCCTCACACACCCCAGTCCCTCTGCTGCATTCCCAGGGGGTCACTGCTCAGCCCTGCTGTCTCTGGGGGGCAGTCTCAGTGCCTCCCTGGGCCCCAGTACCGGTTCCTGACCCGAGTCCGACTGGCCTTCCCAGGTGGATGGGGTGTGCACGGCAGGGCCTGCAGGGAACCCCCAGAGCCACAGGCCCCAGCAGTGGTGGCCGAGGGGCTTCAGTGGGGGGACAGCAGTGGCATCCAGCCCTGTGCTTCAGGCGCTTGCCGTTACGAGGTGCCACAGCCTGCAGGTGCCCCCTCAGCGCGTGGTGCCAGCCCCTCGGATGTGACCTGTCTCAGGATGGGGTTCACTGGCTCTGGCCCCACCTGGCCACGCCAGGCAGCAAGAGGAGGAGGAGGCATGGGAAGGAAAGGCCCCCCTATTAGTGCTGGGGGCCTGCAGGGGCCATCACGTGCCAGTCCACCCCTTCCTGGACCCGAGGGAGACCAGCCCTTGTGTTCTCAGGGCTTGGGGAGGGGCCGTGGGTGCCGGGGCTGGGTGCAGCCGATCAGAGAACCTGTGGACCCCCGCCCTGAAATGCCAGACTGTGACTCCATGGCAAGCCGAGGCCGTGGACCCGGCCCTCCCGACCACCCTGCCACCACCAGCACAGACGGAGAGCACGACCCTCTTTTCCCTCCAGAAGCTCCTAGCAGGAGCCAAGCAGCTGCTCTCCCCAGTGCGAGCCACAGCTGTCGGGGGGCCGGGCGGGGCCTGGAGCAGCGCAGGGGGCACACCAGGACAGCCAGCGGGCGGGGGCAGGAGGGGGCAGCACAGCTGCTGCTGGCGTCTGGCAGCCAGGCAGGGGCGCCGCCAAGTGAAGCTCTGGAGCCCCCTCCCCAGCACCCGCCGTGCCCCTCCTCAGGCCTTCCAGTGATGGTGTCATCCTGGAGCCCCTGTCGGCCCCGACTGCCCGTGGGGACGGTCACCAGCCCTGGGCTCCCCCCGCCCACAGCCCCTGAGCAGAGCTACCATCAGCAAACACGAGGGTGGGAACAGCTCCGTGCTCTCGGGAGCCTGAGCGACAGACTAGCGTAGAGCTGCTGCAGTGGACATGACACCTCAGGGCCCTCAGCTGTGGTGCAGCCACCAGGGGCATGTGTGTCTCAGCTGAGCCACTCCCCAGAGGCGGGAGAGCTGGATTCAGGGCCTGGAGGGGGCAGCACCCCTGGGCAGGGGTCACCTCGGGGACCAGGTAGCTCCCAGTGGCTGTGAGCAGGGGACGGGGAGCTGACGGCCGTCACCTGACAGCTGGGCCCAGCTGCCTTAGTCATGGCATTTTCTTCCAGGGGTCAGTTTTGTAAACAAGCACCCCCAGCCCCGCAGGAAGCCTGCACGGGTCCCCCTGGGGCCCCCAGCAACCTTGAAGCCCCTGGCCAGCTCAGGGCTGAGAAAGGGGTAAGGTTGGGGCCCAGCCTCCCGGCCCCACAGCCCAGAGCAGGAGTCCTTTTGGGGGAAGGCATGGGATCAGAGCACCTGTTTGTCCAGCAGAAGGTGCTGGAAAATTATCAAGTTCAGCAGTTTTGGGTGTACTTCAAGGATGCTGAAACCCTGCCTGAAAAAAAGTTGAGGCTGTGAAAATTGAGTTGCAAAAATCAGTTCACCTTTTGTGGAATCAGTGATGAATTAACATTAGGGGAAACATTTTTAAACAGATGAGATACTTAGAGTTGCCCAGGAGCGGGGTCCCTGTGTCGGGACTTGGCTGCAGCTTTGCTTGGCGGCCAGAATGTGCCGCGTCATCAGGGGCGTGTCCCTGTTGTCAGGGGCGTGACCCTGTCATCAGGGGCATGTCCCCATCATCAGGGGCGTGTCCCCGTCGTCGGGGTGCCCCCACATGGGCTCCTCTGGCCTCTGCTTCCAGTGGCCTCACCTGGGCCTTCCCAAGGAGGGTAGGCAGAGGCATCCAGTCCCAGGAAGATGCCCGGGTCCCTTCTCCCTCTTGCTCCCCGCAAGCGCAGCCACAGCTCTGGACTTCTCTTGTAAAGCAAACCCGAGGACTTCAGAGGCTGGAGTGGGGAGAAGAGGGCAGAGCGGCCAGGGACTCGGGACCCAGAGCGCTGGGTGCCCAGTTCTTGCGCTTCCTCTCGCCTCGGGCATCCGGTCCTGGCGCTGCGGATACCAGCAGCTGAGAGCCACCAGTGGGGCCGGGAGAAGCCCCAGCAAAGCCTGCCTGCCCTGCTGGAGGGCCAGGACAGAAAACCCGTTCCCTGCCACACTCGGAGCCGGGGGCACCCGGGCCATGGGGGAGCCCAGTGGGAAGCCGGGACCCTCTCCCTGGGGGTGAGAGGTGTCCTCATCAGAGGCCGTGGGGGGAGAAGGACACACACACACACACACACACACACACACCAGCAGGAGCACAAGCCACGGAAGCAGCAGGAGGCCGCGCGCCTCCCCTGCAAGGCAGGCCCAAGAGGAGGTGAGCACAGGACCCAGCACCTCAGGGCACAGCGCCCAGACGTCCAGGTTCCAGTCGAAAGCCTCCGCATTCCAGCAGCCAGGGGGGTCCGGGGCTGGACACAAAGGTGACCGAGAGCCGAGAGCTGCCTGACAAAGAAGCAGCCGTCGTGGGCAGGCTCCATGAGCAACCATGAACGTTCTTGAAACAGCTGAAAATAGAAAGTCTCAGCACCGAACTCGAAGTTTCTGTAACGTAGAACGGAGGGCACAAAGGAAATAACCAGTGAGCCTGAAGATAGGGCTCAGCAGTGGGAATTATCCAGCGTGAGCAAGATAGAGTATAGACAGGAAGAATGAGCCAAGCTGCAGTTTCCTCCGAGACTGTTATAACGAAAGATCTGACATTTGCATCATCAGAGACCAGAAGAAAGCGTGGGGCTCAAAAACTGCTCAAAGAAGTAATGGCTAAAAGCTCCCAAAGTGGGCAAACGGCACAAACCTAGAGTAAAGAAACTGAGTGACTCCTAACAGGGAAACCCCAAGAAACCCAAACCAAGACACATCAAAGTCAAACTTCTAAAAATGAATGACAGAGGGGAAAAAAGAGAGTAGCAAGAGAGAAACACCACATTATCTATAGGGGAAAGCACTGGAACGAGGACAGGTTCCCCAGAATCCACAGAGCCCAGCGGCACATGGCACAGTAGCTTTCAGGAGCTGAAGGAAAAGAGCCACCAGTCGAGCATCCTACGTGCAGTGTCAATGTCCTCTGTGGCGGAGGGGAAATCAGGACCTCACCGGCCTGAAGGAATGGCTGGAGCGAGTTCTCCCAGCACGACCCTGAGAGCCTCAGGACAGAAAAAAGCAAACACATTGGTAAATACAGTAGACTTTCCTTCTCCTCTTGAGTTTTCAAAACTTTGACAGTTGAAGCAGAAGTTAAAGCACTATCTGAGGTGGTTCTACAGTCATGTAGAGGAGACATTTAAGACATGGCAGAGGGCAAAGGGTCGTGTAAAGGGGGGTGAGGTCTCCACACGCCACTCCGACTGGGGAGAGGACACCACCAGGGGACGGTGGGAAGTTAGGGATGTGTAAGGTGGTTCTCAGAGCAACCACTAAACATCTGTGCAAGGGGCACACTCGAATTACAGTGGAATTCTTTTAAAAAACAAAAAATGATTTTAACCCACAGGGAAGACAGGAAAATGGAAATGGAAAGCAGAGAGAACAAATGGAACAGAAAACAAAAAATAAAATGGTATACTTAAGCCATAACACATCAATAATTACACTACATGTAAATGGACTGAATATACCAAAGACAGAAATTGTTAGAGAGCATTAAAAAAAAAAACATGACCTAACTATATGCTGCCTACAAGAAACTCCATTCAGATATAACAATATGAGCAGGTTAAAATAAAAGGGAGGAAAAATATATATCATACAAATATTAATTGAAACAAAACAAGAGTGATAATAGCAGATAAATTAGACTTTAGGTCAAAGAAACAAAGAGGGACGTTGTATACTGACAACGGGGTCAGTAGAAACCCTATGTGCTCACGCAGCTACAGAGCCGCAAAACATCTGCAGCGAAAGTTGATGGAACCGAAAGGAGAAGTGAGACAAAGACTGTAGCTGGAGGCTTCCACCCTTGTCTCTCAACAGCTGATGGAACAACTAGACAAAGTCCTCAAGGACCCAGAAGAGCTCAGACACCGTCAGCCAGAAAGACCCTCCACGCGTCGGAGCACGCACCAGCAGCAGGTGCACAGGCCTTCTGTGAGGCCCACAGCCCGGGCCGTGAAGCAGACCGCAGCCGGTGCAGGATAGTCGGAACCAGGCTGAGGCTGTTACCCTCCCGCAACGGAACTGAACAAGAAACCAGTAAGGAAAATCCCCAAACGTTTGGAAGCCGAACAACACGTGTCTAAATAACCCGTGAGTCAGAGAGTAAGTCTCCAGGAAAATCAGAAAAGTGCATTGAATGAACACGAAGACACAGCATATCCAAATTTGTGGGGTGTGGCTGGTGCTACTGAGGGGGGAACTTATGTCACTAAATGGCTCCACTAGAAAAGAGCAAAGTTCTCCAATCAGAGATCTAAGTTCCAGCTGCAAGAACCTAGAGAAAGGGGGGAAATAAAACCAAAGCAAGCAGCAGGAAGGAAATATAAAGATAAGAACCTAAATCAGTGAAATAAAAAAAGCAAAAACAATAGAAAAATTAATAAAGCAAAGAGCTGATTCTTTGAAAAAAAAATCAATAAAATTGAGAAACCTAGTAAAAATGACAAAAGAGGAAAGACACAAATTACAAATATAAGGAATGGAAAAGAGGATTTTACAAAGCCCCTGCAGACATCACAAAGATAATAAGGTAACGCTGTGAAAACTCTGCACATAAATTTGACAACTTAGACAAAATGGACCAATTCCTTGAAAAACACAACTACCACAACTCACATAAAATGAAAAAGATAATTCAAATAGCTCTATTAATGTAAATTGAATTCATAATTTAAAACTCCCAAGAAAGAAATCTCTAGGCCCAGATTCTACCTAACATTTAAAGAAGAATTAATACTAATTCTATGCAATGTCTTCCAGAGAATAGAAGGTAAAACTTCTCAATCCCTCTTGTGAAGCTAGAGTTACTCTGATATCAAAACTGTGCAAAAGACAGTACAAAATGGAAAACTACAAACCAGTATCCATCATGAATATAGCTGCAGTGTCCCTTATGAATAGAATTAAGGAACACTTAAAAAGAATTATACCCCATTACCAACGTGGAATTTTATTGCACAGATTCAAAGCTGGTTCAGTATTTGAAAATCACTCATTGAAATACGTTTTATTACTAAGCTAACAAGGAAAATTCATATGATTATAATTAACTGAGGCAGAAAAAGCTTTGACAAAATTCAACACCTATTTGTGATGGGGGAAAACCTCTTAGAAAAGTAGGAATAGTAGGGAACTTCCTTGACTTCGTGAAGAGCATCTATAAGAACCCAGAGTTGGCGTTATACTTCCTCCCAGAGGGGACGCTCCAGCCACTGTTCCGTTCTGCTAATGCTGCCGTTAAGCAAAACACCAGAAGTGGATGGGCTTTTATAAAGGGGGTTTATTTGGTTACACGGTTACAGTCTTAAGGCCATAAAGTATCCAAGATAAGGCATCAACAATCGGGTACCTTCACTGGAGGATGGCCAATGGTGTCCGGAAAACCTCTGTTAGCTGGGAAGGCACGTGGCTGGAGTCTGCTCCAAAGTTCTGGTTTCAAAATGGCTTTCTCCAAAATGTCAGTGTCAGCTTCCAAGGGCCATCTTCAAAATGTGTCTCTCAGCTGCAGCTTCCCTTCAAAATGTCACTCTCAATTGCTCTTGGGGTGTTTGTCCTCTCTTAGCTTCTCCGGAGCAAAAGTCTGCTTTCAAAGGCCATCTCCAAAATGTGTCTGTAAGCTGCAGCTCCTCTCTCAGTTTCTGTGCATTCTTCAAAGTGTCCCTCTTGGCTGTAGCAAGCTCCTCCTGTCTGAGCTTGTGTAGTGCTCCAGTAAACTGATCAGTTTGCTGCTGAAAGGGCAGGTCCCCGCCTCCATGGAAATTACCCAATCAGAGTTATCACCTACAGTTGGGTGGGGTGCATCTCCATGGAAACACTCAATCAAAGAATTACATTCTAAGCAACACTAATACGTCTGCCCACACAAGATTGTATTAAAGATAATGGCATTTCAGGGCACATAGTACATTCAAACTGGCACGCCCTCATAAAGCAAGAAATAAAACTTTGCAGGTGGCATGATAATCTACATGGAAAATCCTAAGGAATCTACAAAACTCCCTGAGCACTAATAAGTGAGCTCAACAAGGTTGCAGGATACAAGATAAATGTACAAGACTCTGTTCTATTTCTACCTGCAGCAGTGAACACACGGACACCTACGTTTAAAACACAGTACCACTTACAACCACTCAAAGAAATGAAATACTTGGGTATAAATCTAATAAAACACATACGGGCAGATTTAATAAGTGGAGAAACAGACCGTGCTCATGGATTGGAGAACTCGACGTGGTAAAGAGTGGTTCTCCCTACATGGATGTCAGGGTTTAATGCAACTCCTGTCCAAATCTCGGCAAGACGTTTTATAGACATAGACAGGTTATTCAAAACCTCATACGGGAAGGCGA
Source organism: Choloepus didactylus (assembly GCF_015220235.1). Classification (NCBI taxonomy): domain Eukaryota; kingdom Metazoa; phylum Chordata; class Mammalia; order Pilosa; family Megalonychidae; genus Choloepus; species Choloepus didactylus. The sequence goes on along the minus strand of NC_051327.1, from coordinate 27,775,571 downwards.
AGGAATTAGAATAGCTAAGAACAAGAATGTTTTTGAAACAGAAGAATACAGGGGAGGCAGCAGTCGACTCCATCTCAAGACTCACCTGGCTGCAGGGGTTAGCGGGGTGGGGAGGTGGACACACTGACCAGGGCAGACCGAGAACCCGATGGGACCCCATGAGGTGCCCCTGATTTTAGAATGAAGGGAAGACGGGCCTACAGTAGGGACGCCGGGTCCAGCTGCCCCTGGCTGCAGGGCTGCCGCTCCCCTCGGTCGTGGAGGGTCCCCTCCTCGTGCTTGACCTGGTGATGGGCGACGGGTCAGCCTCGCCCGGTGCTGTGGGGCCCGAGTCAGAGTCCTCCCATGGCTGGCGGCTCCGGGACATGCTTGGAGAGCTGCCCTGAGGAGGTGCCTGCACTGACCCCCAATAGGGCCCTATGTGGGTGCTCTGGGTCTGCAGGGACGAGGGGCGTCCATGGTGGCTGTGGGGGACGGGAGATGCCAGCCCATGCCCCGGGCCCAACTCCCCAACTGTACCCCCATTCTGCAGCTCCTTCCCCACCCTGCATCCCCCCTCCCACCCTCGGCTGTCAATGGTCAGTGTGGATTCAGGGGCCCAGGCACCCCGAAGGCTTGGCATTCCTGTTCTGAGCGGTCACCCAGGGTCTCCCCCAGACCCCCACCCCGTCAGGAGGGCAGCTGCTGCCCTGTGGACGCCACACACGTCTATTTTTGTTCAAATATTTCACATCTGGGTCCTCAGCCATGCCTTAGAGCGAGCGAGTGCCTTCCGGGGAGTGTGCGAGTTCCGTGTCACAGCCCCCGGAGGCGAGTGGGTCCCGTGTGCGGCTGCGTTTCCCGTCAGGCTCACGTCCCGGTGCCCCCCCGGACTTAGCTGCCCGGCCCCCTCGCCACTCGGGGTGGGCTCCCCAGGCTGGCGCTGCTGCGGGTGGGCACATCCTCCCCGCACCGCCTGCCGACCCCACACAGTCACCCACCGCGGTCTCTGGCCTGAGGGGGCAGCGTCGGCCGTGCGCCCCCTCACCCCCGTGTCCCCAGGGCTCGCAGGTCTCCCTGCACGGCCCCCTGGGCCTTCCCTGCCCATCCCATGAGGCCTCAGGGCAGGTGGAGCCACGACCACCAGAGGCTACAGCTCAGCAGGCAGCTGAGACCCCAGACCCACCCCCAGCTCTGGTCTCCCTTCCCCCAAAGCCCAGCACAGGGGAACTCAGGAGCTGGAGCGGGTGGGGGCTGGACCCGGGTGGGGTAGGAGGTGGGGTCCGGGTTGGGGATGGAGGTATGGCCCGGACGGGGTTGGGGGGTGGAGGACAGGGTGGGGGGCGCCGGGGCCGGGTGGGGGGTGCTGTGCGGGGCGGGGCGCCCGCGAGGCTGACGCTGCGCTCCCCTGCAGGTGGCTCCGCGCCGAGCACTACAGGTACAAGTTCAGCCGGCCCGGGGGCGAGCACGCGGCCGCGGGCCGCTGGTGGATCCGGAAGAGGCTGGGGCCCTACTTCCCCCCAGTCAGCCTCCAGGGGCTCAGGGGCTACTTCAGGGCCCGGGAGTGGCCACTCCCAGAGCCCACCCTGGGCTGAGCAGCGGAGCCGGGCGCGCCCGCTGATGCCAATAAAGAACCCGACGGCGCAGGAGGGTGATGGCGGCTTGTGGGAGACCGGGCGGCGGGGGGCCTGGGGGGCTGCGGGGCCCCCGGCTGTGTCCTTCGCCCCGACCTCAGTCACCCCCACCCCCGCCAGCCTCTCGGGGCACCCCCTGAACTCCCCAGCCCTCATCGGGATTCCGGGGTCCCCACCAGCGGCTCCGGGGGAGAAAGGCTCCCTCACGCCCTGAAGTTGGTTCTGGCTCAACCCCCCCCCCCCCCCCCCGCCATGTGCTTGCAGCCAGGGCACCCCCCTCCCCCCAGAAAGGTCCCGAGTCCTCCGTTCACGCAGCTGCCAGGCCAAGTGCCAAGTTCCCTGCGGGCACCTCCAAGCGCCGCCCCACCCCACCCCGACCCCCACCCGACAGCGACCTGACACCCACCTCCGCCACGGGGACCCGCGTACGGGACGGGGTTGGGAGGAGGGGGGGCCGGGCGTCCCCTCCCCAAGCCCCGCTATCGCCACTTAGACCCGGATTTTCACATTTAGGGGTCGGGGTGCTTCTCGGGCTGCAGGGGCTAAGCCGCGGGAGGAGGCCAGGAAACGTTTGCATCCCCGGGTGGGGACAAACAGGACCAGCACCCAGAGAGTGTTGCCCCTGTTGGGAAAAGCAGAAACCCCCTGCCCACCTCCCGCCCAGGATGCCCCAGGTCAAGGGGTGCAGGGGCAGCTCCCCCAGGCCAGGGGAGGAGGGTGGGGCCGGGGGCGCCCCAGGACAGCCCCTGCCGCAGCCCCCACATCTGCCGCGGCCCAGCAGCCCCCGGAGCCCCCCCGGCGGGCACCCCACGTGGAGGGCCAGGGGGACAAGGCAGTGATTCAGGCCGCGGCGGCCCGGGGCACAGATGCGGGGCTATGTGGGGGCCCCGGCGCCCCACGGGGCGGCCAGCCCAGGTGCAGACGGGGCCGCATCCCACCCGGGGAACAGGGCGTCCTGTGTCTGCGCGGACAGACGGCTCTCAGAGGGGAGACCGCAGCCAGCAAGTCTGCGGCCGCCGCCCCTGGCGCCTTGGCCCTCCTTCCCCGGCGGGGGGGGGTGCCCTCCTTCCTGGGGTGCTGCACAGAATTCTGACCCCCACCCTCCTCTGCTGTCCCTGAGGCCGTGGGGAGAGGCTGGCACCCCATTGCTCCCCAGCTCAGCAGGGACGGGAGGGGACTATGGAGCTGCTGTGTCTGGTTTGGGGTGCACCCAAGGGACCCCCAGGGCTCAGTGCCACCAGGACAACCGTCTCCTCCCTGGGCCTCGCCAGCCGTGCACCCCCGTTCTCCCACGGGCCCCCAAGCCGTTGCAGGGCCTGGAGCAAGTGGGCAGAAAGGGCCACAGGAGGCTGTGAGCAGTGTGGGGTGCAGGACTACCCCTGCCAGGGGCGCCCCGGGAGCCAGGCAGCTCTCGCCCAAGGTCCGCCCAGGACAGGAGGGAAGGAGGGCTCTCGGAGGAAACCAAGTCCAGCTTCCAAAGCCAACGGCTTCCAGAAAGAGCTGAGCCCAGGGTCGGCCAGTGGAGCCGCTGGTTAATTGCGGTAAAACTCACATCACATGAAGTGCACCTCTAGCCGTTTTAAAGCGAGCAGCTTGGGGGTACCCTGTGCAGTCGGGGTTCTACAGCCACTCCCTCAACTTCCATAGCATTTCCAGCACCCACAGGCTCCCACTCTGGCCCCCAGCACCTGCGTGGGCCTCCGGGGGCTCCTCCGCCGAGCGGTGGCACGTGAGCCAGGGGCGTGCATGAGGGTCTCCCCAAGGACGGCCTGAGCGACAGTGGGGGCAGTGAGACCACAGTGTCCCCTCATTGCCCAAGGCCCCCACCCAGGGCCATCCCCTTCAGGGGTGGGGAGGGTCTGAGGTCTCGGAAGGGACTTCACACTTGACAGAGGGGTGGTCCCCAAAGGCTGGGGGGACTCAGGATCCCAGGGGTATGGAAACCTGGGAGGCTCCCCTGCCTGGTATTATGGGGGTGCTGAGAGGGAGGCGGGCGAGACCCCACGGGGCTTGGAGGCCCCAGACCAACGGGGCAGCTGGGGGCCCCCAGGGAGGAGGGGCTTCCCCAGGGGCCTGTGGCCGCTCGGCTGGGAGGCCGGGGACCCCGACGCTGGCCTTGGCGCCCCAGCCCAGGCTGGATCCACAGCCGTGAAGATGCCGCTCGCAGGCCGCCCACCCCAGTCCCGGGAGCCCATGAGCCCCAGCTCCCCATGGCCATCTCCCCTCAGCACTGAACCACAGGGAACACAGTCCAGGGCCCTGAACCCCGAATCCCTCATCCCCACTGCCTTCAGACCCATTTCCATTCAGACACATCTCCACTCGGGCCCCCTGAACCCCGACTTTCCTCAAACATGACTCCCCTCGTAAATGACTCCCCACAGCCACCATGCCCTTCAGTCACCTTCAGCCCCCTTCAGCCCCTCACCCCCTTCTCCTTGGACCCAGCTCCCCCGGCCCCATGTTCCCCTGCATCTAGCAGGGTCCTCACTCCCAGTGCTTCCCCCCTCTCCATGGCTGGGCAGCCCACTGGGGCGGGTGCAGGTTGCTCCCCACTTCCAGCCATCGCACGGTCACAGGCCTCAGGCCCTGGAAGGGGGTGCAGCGGCTGCCAGTGCCCCGCAGTTTGCTGTGGACGATGGTGGTCCCTGGCCGAGCAGGGCTGGAGGGGTCCGAGAGTGGGGAGGACCCCACCTCAGCTCAGGTGTGGCCCGTGGCCACCAGGTTGCCACAAGGGCTGAGCGGGATCCAGCTCGCAGCCCTGGGTCTGGGGTTGGGGTCACTTGTGCAGCCCCCCTCCCAGCCGCTGTGCATCCCAGTGCTGCCAAGGACACGGAGTAAACGGAGCAAGCGTCTCCACCGGAGCACTCAGAAAGAACTCGGGCATGAGGGAGCACCACCTAACGTCTGCACATTTCAACGCTGGATGAGAACGGAGGCGGAGAGCAGAGGCGGCCGGCACGGGCAGCTGCGGAACAGAGACATGGGCACAGGTGGGCGGAGGGCCTGGGCCAGGAAGGGCTGTGGGGGGACGGACACCGTCCGGGAGGGGAGCGGCGGCTGGGGTGCCCGCCTGGAGCCGGTGTCCGGTGAGGGGAGTGGGGACGTGGCTGCAGCAGCAGAGGCGGGCAGTGGGCAGGGGTGCGCAGGGCCAGTGCCCAGAAGGAGGAAGTGGGGTCGCCGCTGAGCGTGGGTGTGGAGCGGAGAAGGCGGGGAGCCATTGTCCAGGGAGAAGGGGAAGGTGAGGGTTGGGCACGAGCTGGGCATTTTCCCGGGACACATCCAGCTCTGCAGAGCGGGCAGGGAGCAGGGGAGAGGCGGGTTTCACCGGGTCCTGGCTGCCCCGTGAGGAGAGGCTGAGGGGTGAGCGCAGCTGGGACGGCGGGGCCGGAAGGGCCCTTGTGTGACAGAGCTGCACTCGATCGTTTCCACTTTGCCTGGCTCGTCCTTTCTTTGCTGTGTCTTCTACTGGGGATGGGGTTTCCCTGTTCCCTCCACAGAGCCTGCGCCTGTTTGGAAGTTACACATCCTATTTCCGTTTCTAAATAGTGACCCTAAAAGTCTTCAGCAAGCACTGTGGCTAAAGCACCTGGAGAAGTGTAAGGATCTTAAAACTCTTGGACTCCAGGCAGCTCCTCCCAGCTCATGCAATTCCTGCCCCACCTCACCTTGACCCTGAAACAGAGCGTGCCCTTCTCTGCAGACAGAAGAACCTTCTCTAGGTTACTCACAGCCGTATGTTTAGAAGGAAGGAAGGAGTGAGGTGCAACACTGAAGGCTGCGTGAAGCATCTGTTAGGATGAAGTCTCTGTTTGGGTTTGTCTGAAATTGTATTTATTTTGTCCTCCCTCTCAAATGTCCCTCCCGGCTCAGCGACCCTGTCGGGCACTTTCTCTTGGCCCTCGGCCCTTTGCCTTTGGTGTGTTTCACTCTTCAGTGCGCACCTCAGTGTGGATTTCTGTTTATCCCTTTCAGGCCTTGTACTTCCTGCACCCAAAGAGCCGTGTCTTTCTGAATGTCCATTTGTCATCTCTTTAACGGTCGCCTCTCCTGCTGGCCTGCACACCGCTCGCTAGCAGCACTGACCTCCCCACTCCAGCCTCCGGGTCACTCATCTCTTCCATGTTTTGTCCCTGACTGTGTTCTGGGCTGTGCCATCCGGTGCAGCCTCAACTCCACAGAGCCTCTCTTCAGCCGCGTCTAACCTGCTGTTCGATCCATCCATTGGCTTTTTAACATTAACAACCATATTTTTCATTTCTAGCAGTTGTTTGGCTCTTTTACCAATTTATTTTGTCATGGTATTTTTTCATTTCTTCAGCATCTCGTCTGGCTTCTTATGGGTCTCCTACCCACTTGTGTGAGTCACTGCCTGCCCCGGGGGTGGCTTTGTGTTTGCCCCCATCTGGAACATTCTGAGACAGCACTTCTGTGGGGTGGGCTGCAAGCTGGGAGCTGTGCTGACGGTTCCGGTGCATTTCCCCAGGAGATGCTGTTGAAGGAAGTAAAAATAGGAACTCTTTCTGACTGAAATCAGCTCACCCTTTAATCACCCGCGGCTGATTAGATGAGTCTGCCCTGTTGCTGGAAGCAGCCTCCTTTGCTGACGGTAGATGCAATCACCACAGATTTACATTTAAATCCACAAAGTGCCCTCACGGGAACAGGCCAGGGTCGGCCAGCCACCGGGCACCACGACCACGTTGGCGCTTGAGCTTTACCGTCACGACAGGGAGCCCCGTCAGCTGGGTGAGGAAGAAGCAACGTCCCCCACAGATTCCTCAGGAAACAGAGGCGGTCACGCAGCAGGCTGGGGGGGTCTGGAAAGGTGCAACAGCTCCGGAAAAGATTTGGCCGTTTCACACGATCCAGCCATTCCACTGCTAGATGTCAACCCAAGAGAAATGAAAACGCAGAGACCCGTAGGCAAATATCCAGAGAAGATTTATGTGAAAGAGCAAAAAGCTGGATGAGTCCAGGTGTCCCTGGGCAGAAGGGACAAGCCCCTCCTGGGATCTCCGTACAGTCGAACCATCCTAGCAGTCGACGGATCAAATTACTGAAATGCACATGTTTGAGCCTCAGAAGCAATGTGCCCAGCTAAGGAATCCAGAGACAACCGAGAACATGGGGTATGATTCCACTTATACAAATCTGGGGGGAAGGAAGTCCAGTCCATAGTGATGAAAACACGTGTGGCTGCCTGGAGCCAGGCCGGGCGGACGGGAGACTGGGTGGTGTGGAATGTTCCACGTCCCTGTTGCATCAGCTGGTACGGTGGTTACATAAGTTGTCAAAAACCATCGAGCTGCACACTTAGACACATTTTGCTGTATGTAAAGCACAGCTGGCTCCGCGGGTTAAGCCCCAATTGGTAGCGTCGCCAGTTCCCGTGCCTGAACGCCGCCCCCACGTCTCCCCTGTGGCCCTGTCCGAGCTGCGGGCAGAGCTGGTGAGAGAGGAGGGGGCTGGCTGGCTCCCGGGGCCGGTGGGGCCGCCCCGGCACACCACTGCCTGCACTTTGGTAGAGCTGGTTTCAGGAACCAAAAACACGCGGTGCCACCCCACACCCAGCTACAATGAGTAGGACATCGATGCCACTGTTGCCAAAACTGCTGAGCACCTGGAAGGGTTGTGTTTGCTTGTAAGCGTGTAAACGGGCCGAGTCCACTGGAGGTGAAGGTGTGAGCAGCCAGGACCCAGACGTGCGCACAGACATCCCCAGGAGACGCGGCGGCACCATCAGAGGCCAGAGGTGGGCACGGCCTGAGTGCCACCGCGGGCAGGACGGCCACAGGGCCAAGTGGCCTCGCGAGGGTCACCCCACAGCCGGGGACGCGGCGATCGGCACCTCCCACGAATGCACAGAGGGCTGGGGGCCGCACCGCAGGGCCGCCACACCGGGGGGTTTACCCACAGCAGGCTCCGAAGCAGGCTGGGCCGTGGCCAGTGCGGTGGCCGGACCATGGCTGAGCCTGCGGGGACGGTGCCCTCGGCCTGGCAGTGCCCGGTGTTCACACATGACACTGCCTGGGCCTGCACTTGGATTCTGTGCAGTTTGTTGTTTGTGTTAAAATTCACAATAAAAACATTTTAAACGGAAAATCTCTCTTAATTGTGGAGCCTAAGATCCTATTGTGTTTTTGTTGTGTTTGTTATAATGAGCTCATAGCGGGTATTTGTCATTTAACAGGAAAGTATAAGAAAGTTAAAATGGATCTGCTTGCGTCCGCTTCAACTCTCTATGTATTTATTTCTCCCACCTTACTTTGTGTTTTTGTTGAACGTGCTTTTTTGTTGCTTGCCCTGCCCACACTTTTGTACCTTCTGGAAATATCTTCTCTAAGGATGTAAGACCCTGTGCTCCACCCCGGGGTGCAGCCCTCGGCCTCCCCTCTGCTCGGCCACTCGGCCACTGCGGGGGCTTCGCTGAACTCGGCTGTTTCTGTTGTCTTTTATGGTGGCAAGATAAATAAAACATAAAGTGTCCTGTTTTAGCCACTTCTAAGTGTACAGTTCAGTGGCCTTGATGACGTTCCCAGTGTCGTGCTACCGTCTCCACCATCCATCCCCAAGGCTCCTTCATCGCCCCAGACAGACTCTCCAAACCTATTGGGCCAGAACCGAGAGGGACCGAGCTGCCCGGGGCCCCCCCTGCACCCCCAGCCCCCTCGACGGGCCGGTGCCAGGGACGCTGCCTGCAGGGCCCCCACCACCCCTGCCACTGCAGCCCCCACATCGGGTGCCAGCTCGGCTCCAGGCTGCAGCTGGGCGGGCACAGGCGCAGCTGCGGCCCCGTTTGCATCTCAATGGCCCGAGGGCTGTGGCGGTGCCAGCTGTGGGGGACAGAGCCCCGGCCTTGTCCCTCCCCGGGCCCCTGCCCCTGGTGGCGCCGCAGCCCGCGTGGGTTTCTGTCCCACTTGGTCCACCAGGGCCGGCTATGACCTCTGTCCCCTGCGGCTGTGCAGCCCCTCGTGGGAGCACCATCCCTCCTTCTGTCTCTGCCTGTCTATCGGGGCACCTGGCCTCCTGGACAGGGAGACAGGCCTGGTTCAGGGGTCACGCACCATCCTGAGCACGGATGTGTGGGAAGAGGTGTCACTGCTGGTCGGGGGGGTGAGGCCAGGGAAGGGGGCCCGGGCCAATGTCCCTGTCTGAGCTCAGCAGTCTCCTGGCTCTGCCCAGCAGGAACACCGACTCTGGTGGGGTTCAGGGCTCTGGGGCCATGCTCGGGGTCTGCGGGACCTTGCTGCTCCCTCACGACGGGGTCTTTCAAACAGGGAAGGGGGAGCAGGTGCCTACGAGCATTCTCACTTAGGCAACAGAGTCTTAGATATTACACCAAAAGCATAAGCAACAACAAAAAAATAGATAAATGAACTTCAACAAAATTAAAAACTTTTGTGCATCAAAGGACACTATCGAGAATGTGAAAAGACACCCTACAGAATGGGAAAAGGTATTTGGAAACCATATATCTGATGAGTTTAATTACCCACAATATATAAAAGACTCCTACAACTCAACAAGACAAGGAACCCAATTTAAAAATGGCCCACGGATTTGAATAGACATTCCTCCAAAGAAGATAGTCAAATGGCCAATAAGTGTATGAAAAGATGCTCAGCATCAGTAGCCGTTTGAGAAACTGCAAACCAGAACTGAGAGGTACCACTTCACACCCCTAGAATGCTGCGATTTTACAAATCTGAAAGTAACAAGGGTTGGCGAGGAAGCAGAGACGCGGGGCAATTGCACGCTGTTGGTGGGGAAGGAAAACGGAGCAGCCGCTGTGGAAAGCAGTGGGGCAGTTCCTCAAGGTTAAACACAGAATTAGCATTTGACCCAGAAATTCCACACCTGGGAACTTACCCTAAATAACCGGCAGCAGGGCCTCGGATAGCCGTGCACCGTCGTGCACCCAGTAGCCGAGCGGGAGGCCCCAGTGTCCACCCACGCGACAAGATCTGTTCGGCCGTCAAAGAAAGTGCAGCACTTGTCCCGGCTACAAGACGGATGAGCCTTGAGGACGGCTGGTTGGATGAAATAAGCCAGACGCGAAGGAGCGAACACCGTATGACACGTCTTATGTGAAATACACAGAACAGCCAAATCCGTGGAGACAGACAGCAGGACAGCAGGTTGCCAGGAACGTGGACAGACGGAACCTGTTCTCTGCTGCCACTTCTTCGGGGTCGGCACCTGGACGTGGAATTACCAAGTTCTGAGTCCAACTTCCTAGGAACCACCAAACTCCTCTTCAGCTGCTGCGGCCCAAGGACACCAAGCCCAGAGCTGAAAAACAAAGTCCACAGAGGGACATGGCTCTTCCCACCATGGGCACCCCAGACCCGAGAGCCGGCGAGGAGAGAAGGCGGGGAGGACCAGAGGCGCTGGAGCAGGTGGCCCTGCGGGCAGGACGGGGGCAAAGGCCGCAGAGGTGGCGGCTCAGGGGTGGCCACCGGCTGGGAGGATGACACAGGGAAGCAGGTGGGGTGGAAAGCGCCCGACTCAGCCTTGAGAACCAGGGACCCCTCAGGAACGGTGAGCTTCCCTCACCATGGTTGGAGGTGGGGGGACGACAGCGCTGACACATACCCTGTGACTGAGATGCTGAAGGGCCCCTGCCCGCCCCAGGGCCCGGCTCCTCGCTTTCGGCTGCCACGGCTGAGCCTTTGGGAGCCTGTTACGTTTGTGCAGCCCCGAGCTGGCACCCGGGAGGAAAACCGGCCCAGGCGGAGCCGAGACACATTTCCTCTCGGGGGAGCCGGTGCTGCTGGCCACGGCGGACCTCCCTGCGGACGCGGGTGACACGTGCACACGGGGCCTGCCCAGCGTTCAAATTAAGTACAAGAAACCATTTCCCTGCCAGCTGCAGCCACGGCTTCTGCCTCTGGAAGGTGGATCTTTCTGGTGCCATTAATTTAAGAGGCTGTGGGATGTGGGGCAGGGCTTGTCTGGAATTGGTTCCCGCTCTCTGCTGAATAAATCCACGTGGAATTTAATTTAGAGGAACCGACACTGGCAGTTCTGGATGCACCGTGACGGCTCTGCCCTAACGGCCCCTCGGAAGGGATGTAAGCCTGAGTTTTAGTGTAGAGCGATCTTCCCAAGAAATAACATCTGTCTGGATTTCGCCATTCACGAATGGAACGGTGGGGAGCAGCCTGTCAAAATCTGGCTTTGCTCAAAAGGGGCCATTTGGAAGGCGAACTCTTAATTCCATTTAGAAGCACGAGGCAGCAGGTCAGCCATCTCAAGACAAGAAGAAAGAGGGCTTGGAGGAGAGAAGATAATACAGATGAGGAAACATTTTACCAGCTTAAAGCCATAAAATCCCCACAAGCTTTACTGGAGGAAAGAAAGAAAGAAAGCCCAAGCCTGTCCCAAACTTGGAGGAAGTTGTAGCAAAAATGACATCACGTGAAACAAAAGCAAAGGCTCTGCAGGGACCCGATGGTACGTCTTCTTTTCGACGAATAAACGTTCTCGGTGCCTCCTTGCAGGGAACGAAGGGTAAAGGGTTCAGAAAAGAAGGGTGAGCGGCGGGCACAGGGGCTGGAAACGGCATCTGATTTTCTCTGGCTTCTTTCCAACAGTAAAATCGAATCCATCACGCTCTCCAGCCGAAGGCCCTTAATGAAAATTTAGAGAGTGTGACTGAGATGCAGAATTCTCCGGGGACGCCGCGAGGGAGACGCTGCGCAGCCTCGCCAAGCCCACCCCAGCGGCCTGCCGAGACGGGGCTGCGGGTGACAGTGCCCCTCGCCACCGCAGGGGCTCCCCAGAGAGGCCGGGACCCACCGAGTCTGTCTGCAGCCCCCGGGCAGGGGCACCCGCAGGTGCAGCTCACGTCCCCTGCTGGTCCCACAAAGCAAACCATTCGCACCCCAGAGCCATCCCCTATACTGTCTGCGTCGAAACGAAGGTGTGAGAGGAAGGCCCAGGTCCTCTCTGTACTCCCACAAAATCCCTCCCGTCCGGGGACCGCAGGGAAGGCCTGGGGCCGGGGAGCCCCAGCCAGCAAGCAAACGCGAGCACCGTCCTGGTTACCCGCTTTGGGCCCAAACATCCCAACGGGGGATCCCTGGGACGGTTCTCCCCCTGGGACACTCAGCAACGTCCAGAGAGATCTGTGGTGTCACAACTGGGGGCCGGGGATGCTGCTCGGCCCCACAATATGCAGAGCGGCCAAGGGCCTGAGATGCCACCGAGGCCCTGGTGGACGGACCCCTGCGGCCTGAGCGGCCTGGTGGGCAGTGACCTCCATGAGCCTCACAGCACCCGATCTAGGGCACAGCTGGGGAGGGACCCCTTCTGCAGGGGCTGCCTCCCCTTCTCTCAGGCTGGCACAGTGACCGCCTCGCCCCAGGGGGCCACCTGGACAGCCAGGCCCGATCCTTTGGCCCATCTCGGGCCCTGAGGGTGGCACTGGCCGCCCTGAGCGAGTGGCCCCCAGCAGAGGGGCCGAGGACAGGGATGCAGCTCACGCGCAAAAAATGGAAGAGGGACAGAGGCGCAAAAGCCCTGCCCCGGCCAGCAGCCAGAGCCTCCAGTGTCCGCTCACCCCACAGACGCATCTGACGACGGCGGTGGTAAAATACACAAAGCACAGGTGCTGCCATTTCAACCATTTTTAAGTGTACAGTTCAGTGGCGTTTCGAACATTCTCAACGCGAAGCAACCGTCACCTCCGTCCAGCTCCACAACTTCTCCGTGTCCCCGACAGGAGCCCCCCGGCCGCCCGCAGGTTCCCTGTCCCTGGACGCTTCTGCTCTGGTGTCGCCGTAAGTGCAGCCACACGACACTCGCCCCGGGCCCGGCTCCCCTCACTGAGCGTGATGTTTCCGAGGTTTGTGTATGTTGTAACGGGTCAGAACTTCTCTCCTTTTCCAGCCAGTTAATACCCTCTCTGTGGAGGCGCCGCGCTGCTCCTCCACCTTCCGGGATGGACTCGGGGGCTCCCACCTGCGAGGATTTCTTTGAACCCATTTTCAGTTCCTTGGGGCCTGTGCCCAGGGACGGAGTTGCTGGTGATGGGGGGTCTGACCCTAACTCCTCGAGGACCCCCCATACACAGGGCTCGGGGTGCCCCCTCCTGGGTCCCGAGGCCACAGGCTGTGGGCCTGGGCTTCTCGGTCTCTCCACGTCCACGGACCCTGATGGTTCTCGGCGTGGGCCTCCTGCATGGTTGGTTTCTCCTGGAAGGACATGGGTCCGAGTCCCACAGGGCGCAATAAGCGCCACGACGGTTTGTCTCACGAGCTCAACGTGAAACTGCGTCCAGCACTGCCCGGCCGCTGGGACACCGATTTTAGCTGCTCTCACGATGCCTCCCAGAGAGGATTTCCACACCCAGAACCTGCCCTCATGCCAAGGGGAGCAGGCTGCGGCTCCGGTCAGACAGTGCCCCGCGACACCAGACACCACTTTAAATTTGAAATAATGGCAAGCGTCAAACGCACAAGATGAGTCCTGCCGTCTCAGAGTTGCGCAGCTAAGTTGATTCCTTGCACTGCAGCCTTGAGTTTCCTTCAACGTTCTCTCTATGATAAACAGGCAGTTCGGGCTGGTTTGCCAAAAATCAGAGCTGCATAATTCTCAACAAGCCACATTAAAATACTCTGCATTTTGAATGCCTGACATTCTAAAACACCTCTAAAAAGCTGGCATATTTTAAATGGGGCTCTCTAAAACTCAGATACTAGTTTTTTCTGAAATCATCTCCACATGCTTTCGTCCAAATAGCATCCGGCTTTGTAACCGAGGTTTGGGGTGTGACTTGCAGGAAGAAATACCATCGGCTGACCTGCGTGGTTTGCTCCCAGCTGCTTCGTGGTGCCAGAACGTTCTCAAGAGCTGGCTGAGCCTTGACACATGCCCTCTTCTGTGTGGGTCTGGACCCAGAGGCTGCCCCCTCCCAAAGTTTCCTCCTCACCAGAAGGGCCCCGAGCCTCCTCCAGGGCCTTCGCCGGCGCTGGGGACCCCAGGCGAGCGAGGGCGCCTGGCTCCAGAGGCCTCCGCTCGGGGGGTGGCAGCAGGTGAGCAGGTGGCCACAGCTGCCCGCAGCCCCTTGGAGCGTTGTGGGCACTGGGCGGCCCCAGGGGCTGGGTCTCCCTCGGCTGCCACCACAAGTCGCCACAAGCAGTCATTTTCTCACAACCCGAGGCGCCGGAATTCCAAAATGAGGCTACGGCCGGGCCGTGCTCCCCGGAGCGCTGGGAGGGAGGTGAGCGAGGCTCGTGGTGACCGACACCCCTCCACTCGGCCCGGTGCGTTTTACGTGCTCGAGTCACGGGGAGTCGGGCAGATGGAGGCGGGGGTCCTCAGTCCTGGCACCCACCGACCTCATCTGACCAAGTTGGGGACCCCTGGGTGAAGGGGGCTTTGCACGAGACCAGCCCACCCACCACCCAGGCGCTGCTCACTTGGACCAGTGGGCGCCTTCGGCACCCAGCTCCGCTCCTCCCGCCGCGCCCAGGCCACAGCCCAGCCCGCGGGGATGTTCAGACCAGTGAGCGAGAGGCCACGCAGGACCCGGAGCTCCCCGCGGGGCCGAGGAGGAGCCGCGGAAGCCCCCGTCCCGGGAGCACGCGCAGGAACAGCGCGGCTGGCTGTCTCCCGGGCGCCCCGCTGCACTGACCGCCCCAGGGGCGCAGGGGCTTTGCTGCTCCCTCCAGCTCAGCCTCCGGAGTCGCCTTGCTTAGGCTTTCAGTGAAACCGCGGTTGAGTTCAGTGTGTCTGGATGTTACTGTGAAAATAACAAAAGGCAAATGTTCTGCCCTGGGGTGTCAGTCCCTTCCACAGGGAATAAGATGACTAGGTTCTCCCACCTCCCCCCAAAAATACGGGCACAGAGTTCTTAACTCTCTGCAAAAGACATGCACTTGTAAATGTACGACTCTGAAAGTCTGTCATTGAAAATGCACCGGAGCGTGAGAAAGGACCCGGCAGCAAGTCCTTTTGTAACCTAAGGGTCCACCTCCAGACTGTTTGTTGTTTGAACCTGCACGTCTTGTTTGTTTGTTTATGTGAACACACCAGTATATTCCTTTATACATGTTTATTTTCAAATTTCAGAAAAATGACTCTAAGGAGGCAAAGAGGAACATCATCATGTCACAGTCCCAGGTGTATCCAACACCCAGAATCAGGTGGCCGGAAGGGAAAGAGCCAGAGCGGGTTCTGCGGATGGGTCTGCAGCCTCAGGCCGGGTCCTAAGAGTCAGCAATGACTCCAGGACATGGTGCGGCCAGGAAGGTGAGTCCCATCATCATCACCATCATCACCATCACCATCATCACCATCATCATCACCATTGTCACCATCATCACCACCATCACCATCATCTCCATCATCAGCGTTATCATCACCACCATCACCACTATCTCCAGCATTACCACTATCACCATCATCATCACCATTGTCACCGTCATCACCACCATCCCCATCATCTCCATCATCAGTGTCATCATCACCATCACCACTGTCTCCAGCATTACCATCACCATCATCATCACCATTGTCACCATCATCACCACCATCACCATCATCTCCATCATCAGTATCAATTCCATCACCATCACCATCATCATCACCATCACAATCATCACCATCATCTTTATCATCACCATCATCTCCATCATCATCACCATCATCTTCATCATCACCACCATCACACCATCATCACCACCATCACCATCATCTCCGTCATCTGTATCAATTCCATCACCATCACCATCATCATCACCATCACAATCATCACCATCATCTTTATCATCACCATCATCTCCATCATCATCACCATCACAATCATCACCATCATCTTTATCATCACCATCATCAATTCCATCACTGTCATCTCCATTACCACCATCATCCTCTCCATCGTCAACATCATTTTTGTGGTCTGACCCTTGCGTACCACTTACCATGAGACCTGGACATGTACTAATTCATCTAATCCCTGTGACAAGAGGACCATTAGCCCCAGTTCACAAACAGGGAAACCAGGGAACAGAGAGATGGAAGCCACATGGCCAGGAGGCAACGACCTTTCGTGAGCCCTGACAGTCTGGCTCCAAACCAGCCCCTTCGTGAGCCCGCCTCCTGGGACACAGGCGGCTCAGGGGACACGTGAGGCAGCCGCTGGCCTTCCCGTCCCTTCACTCGCGCTGAGCTCTGGGCGTGAAACGCACCTGCCTGTGACATGCGTGAAGCTCCCCAAACCCCATCTGGGAGGAAGTGGGGAGGCCTGAGGATATGAAACAGGAAGCTCTGGCTATTCATCCGCAACCAAAGCGGTCCAGACGAGCCCGGGGCAACATTTGGTTTGCTTTTCTGAGGGAGAACCGTGCAGGCTCGAGGCCTGGGAGATGGGGCTGCTGTGTTCCCACTTCACGTGCTGAAGGAGGCCTCGGCGGGGGCCGCAGGGGGCGCAGACAGGCGGAGGGTCTGGCTCAGAAGGAAAGGCGGCTGGAAACGCCACGAGGGGCTGTGGGTCCCAGAGGGGGCTGTAAACCTGTCAGCCGTGGTGAGGGACGCGGGGACTGACGGCTCATTAAGGACATCTGTCGAAAGCCAGAAGACTCCATCGGCGCTGAGCCGAAGACGTCTCGGTGGGGAGCGAATTGAATGTGCTTTTTCTAGGGAGGAAATGGGTTTTCTCACAAACCGCTTGTCACCAGAAGCTGGCTGGTAGGAGGGGTCAGGGGCGATGAATCCCAGCTTGCCTTGCTCCTGAAGACAGGAAAGGAGGGCCTGGGGTGGCGCCAAGGGTCCCCAGGTCTCCTCAGCCCCTTTCGTGGGGGACACCTGGCTGCACGTGCCCCCACGAAGCCCAGAGCCTGGCCGGAGCTGCTCACACAGGCCCAGCAGCAGGTGTGGGCAGAGCCCGTGGCCACCAACAGCCACCTGAGCGCCCTGGGCTCCTCCCCCTGCTCCACGGAAATCTAAGACGATCGTGGCAAGAACATCCTGAAATGCACAAAAAAGCTGACATCACTGGTCACAAAGGAAATGCGGCTGCCCAGGCCCTGGCGCCCCCAGCCCCTGGTGCCCTGTGACCCTGGGACCCCTGTGCCGTCAGCCCCCCGTGCCCTGTGACCCCGGGACCCCTGTGCCCTCAGCCCCCCGTGCCCTGTGACCCCGGGACCCCTGTGCCCTCAGCCCCTGTGCCCTGTGACCCCGGGACCCCTGTGCCCTCAGCCCCCCGTGCCCTGTGACCCCGGGACCCCTGTGCCCTCAGCCCCCCATGCCCTGTGACCACAGGACCCTCTACCCCCGGGCTCCTCGCACCCCTTCTGAGGGTGTGGTGCAGTGGGGAAGCCCCAACTGGGGCTCAGGTCCTGCTCTGTCACATGCCTGCCCTCATGTCCCCCCGTGCCCCCCGCCTTGCTGTGGCTCCATTGACCCCCACAGCTCCCAGTGTGCTGGACGCCGGGACCCCAGGCCCGAGTCCCACAGTTCCACTTCCCAATTGTGTCTGGACATCAGCGTCGTGTCCAAGGCCAAGACGGGTGGACACGCGGTGCTCCCGTGGACCTCCAACCTGGGGGTCCCTGCCATGGGGGGCAGGCGCTATGGACACCCACCCAGGGTGGGCTCTGGTCCGACGGCTGAAGACAGGGCGCCCCCAGCCCCTGTGCCCGCCTGCCTGCCCCTGCCCGCTGTGGCCCGGCCTGTCCCCTCCAAGGGCTGTCGGAAGCACGCCTCGGGGAGGGGCCCTCCGAGGGCCCTGCACCGCGCGGCAAGCGGCTCTCTGGGCTCCGGCCCCCGAAGTGCAGGTCACGCGCGTGCAGTGTCCACTTCAAGGAAGGACTGGTTAAAGGGGCAGGGAAAGGTAGAGGAGGTTTCGTTAGCGTCCACAGAACAAACGCTGTCGAGGCTGCACGTCCTGCTCGCTGCTCTGGCCTCGGGGCTCTCCGCCAACCCCCCAGCTGTGACCCTCGGGGGTCTCTGTCCGTCCTGCAGAGTGGGGCCACCAGGAGCTAAGGGCAGCTAAGGATGTGGGGACCCGGCCCCCATCAGCCCCCGCACACCGCAGTCGCCGTCCAGGGCTCCCCAACCCACGTCCCTGAGGGCCTCGGCGACATGGCGCAGGCAGCCCCCGCCGCGGGGAAGCAGGTCCTCAGGCGTTTCTCCCAGAAAACCACGCCAGGCTCCAGGGAGGGCGTGTGGCGCCACAGCCACCCCTCAAAGCGGGGACCCCAGAGACCCTCCCAAGGAGCCCACGCCACTGAAGAGACTTCCACACTTGCACCGGGAGCTGGCTGAACAGAATGTTCCAGAAGCTGCTGAAGTAGGTCTTCCTTCAAGCCCCAGACCTGCACACACGGGCCGCTGCCCCCTTCCCACTCGTGTTTAACCAAACACAGTCAATGCGGCCAGTCGCGGGAGGGACGCGCGGCTGTCGGCTGCGGGTGAAGGTGACCGTCCTCATGTCCCGATCCCGCGGGCTGCGGCTCCCCCTGGCGGCGCGGGGTGGCCTTCCGTCGCCCGGGCTCCCTGGCCGGCCTGGGGTGTGAGGGGGGCGCCGGGAAGGCCTGAGCATCCAGCCGAGGGCGGGCAGCGGGCGGTGCAGTCCCCGCCACCGAGCACCACCAAGGCCGTCACGGGGCCCCGGGAGGACAGGCGGCATCAACCAGCCGAGACGCACAGGGCTTCTCGGGCCCACATCTCTGTCCGCAGGATCCTGTCGTGGGGCGCTGTCCGGTGCACCCCACTCGCGACGGCCACACCTGTCTCCAGACGCTGCCGCTGCCCAAGGGCTGAGACCCACTGGCCAGGTCCCGGGTGTGCGGCTCAAACGGAGAGTCCCCTCTCCCGGCTCTCAGGCCAGGCGTCCCCACTGGGGTCTCGGGCCGCTCCCCTGGCCTTCCGCCCTGTCCGTCCGTCTCTGCCGTTGGACTCAGGCCCAGCCTAACGCGGGTGACCCCATCTTAGGTGGACATCATGGTGACGAGCCTTCTGAGGGGCTGGGGCGGGACCTCCACATCTCAGGGCCGACGGTCCGGGATCCAGCCTCGACTTTGCCTCAAGTTCACCTGTTCGGGGCTCAAAGCCGCCCCCAGCTCCCAGGCCCCTCCTGTCGGCCTCCACCGAGGGCACTGGGGAGCTGGGTGGGCCTGGGGGGCTTGGGAGGGACAGGAAGGGGGTCGGGCCACCCAGTCTCCTGGCCGACCCAGCGATGGGGCCCTCCTGCCGCCCTGCCCCTCCCCATGCACCTCCATGGCAGGAGGACGGGGACCCCAGCTAACACGGCCAGCTGGGCGGAGGGGCGAGGGGACACGGCAGGGAGCAGTTGGGCGCCGCCTCCCGGGGCCAAAACACAGGAAGGAGCAAAAGGCACAGCCCTGAGCTCCAGGGGCCGCAGGTCAGGGCGGGGTGGAAGGAAAACCAACAGCCCAAAAAGGAAACGCGGGGGTAACCCAGAGGGTTGCCGAGATCCAGCCCCGGGCCGTGTGCTCACCGGCTGCTTCCTGGTATCTGTCATCTGTGACCGCTGGCTCACGTGCGTCTGCTCACAAGAAAACTCGGTGTTTCTGTTCGTTTTGGGGAGCTCTTTGTTATGATAAAAATCTTGTCATTCTGATATTTTTATATTAAACATTTTTATAAAAGATGTGAATGGATCTTATCCAGAGATAGGATCTTTGAAATGTGATTGGTTAAGATGAGGCCAAACTGCAGTGGGGGCCCCGATCCAATGTGACCCGAGGCCTTCTGAGAGGAAACCTGGACCCAGATGGACAGACAGAAGCAGAGACGAGTGATGGCACCGGAGGGTGCCGGGAGCCACCAGAGGCTGGCAGAGGTGACGCAGGGGGGCCGAGGATCAGAGCAGACTTGTCTCCCAAGATGAGGTTCAAGTGGCGACTCAGCAGGAAAACACGCAGGCCACAGCCACCCTGAGCCCCGCTTCACCCCCCACAGCAGCCGTCACTTAGCACTGAAGAGGACAGGCGTTGTCAGGACGCGGAGAAACCGGGACCCTCGTGCACTGCGGGGAACATAAACTGGTGCAGCTGCTGGAAGACGGCGTGGCGGTTCCTTGAAAACCAGACAGAATCACCCTGTGGCCCGGCAACCCCCCTCCTGGTTACATGCCCCAGAGAATCAGGCAAAACTGGACAATACGTCCATCACAGCATCGTCACGACGGCCAAAAGGTGGACGCGCCCCAAGTGTCCTTGAGATGACGGGTAAACAAAGCATGCTCCATCCGTACAACGGAATAGTACTCCGCCATAAAGAAGAACGAGGTCCTGCTGCGTGTGACAACGTGGGCGAGCCTGGATGAGATCGTGTTGAGAGACGCAGGACAGACGCTGTATGAACTCGCTGATGGGAAATACTGAGGGTAAGCAAATTCGCAGTCACCAGGGCTGGCGGGAGTGGGGGAATGGGAAGTCCTTGCGACATGAGTCAGGGTTTCCGTTTGGAAGGATACAAAGAGTCTCAAAATAGGGGCGAAAGCTACAGTGTTGCTAATGTACTTCCTGTCACTTGTCCACTGAAAACGGTTAAAATTATTTCTATGCTAGCCCCCCCCTCCCCCCTTCCCGCCCCTCGGGGGCTCAGCGGCATCAGCAGGCCCTCTGCCTGGGAAGGGACCCCCGGGACCCCAGCTTTGCCCCCCCCCCACAGCCCCAATGATCAACTCGGTCTGGGATGGGTCTGCCTCCCCTACTCCCCGTGTCAGGTGCCAACAGGGGCACCCCTCGGGTCACAGGCCCCCAGCCCTGCGAACGGCCCTGGGCGGGGTCTGGCCTCAAAATTCTGAGGCTCGTGGGGACCCCATGCGAGGCTGTGGGGCTGCTCCCACCTTTCATTTTCACCTGAGTCTGGGCTACAATTTCTGGGCAATGAGAAAAACCCCATTAAAACCTGGTGACCCCGGTTTCAAGGAGGAGCTGCCATCTTAGGTCCCCGGGACCACGGGCTTCACGGGCTGGGCTACTAATGTCATTTTGGGGACACCCACTTCCCCCACTTCCCCGGAATTCCCCAGGCCTTGGCCTCGCTTGGCAGGAGCCCCCCGGCCCGGGGCGTGTCCCCGTCGGAGCCCGCTGCCCCGGCCTCCCGCACCCCTGAAAGCCGCGCGTGGGCCTGAGCGCGCAGGAGGGCCCCGCGGGGCGACGCTGCGGGGAGCGGGAGGGACCCCCACAGGTCCGGGGCGCCCGCAGGCCTCGACGGGCACTCGGGGGGTCGGCCCCACAGCCACGCCCCCGCCCGGCGCCCGCCGCAGGCCGCCCCGCGCACCCGGGACCCCGCCCCGTCTCGGAAGGCCCCGCGGAGCTGAGGGAGCGCCCGCGCGCGGCCCCGCTTCTCCCCCGGCGCCCGCCGGCCTCGCGGCCCGGAGTCTCGGGGAATCACAGGACGGCAGCCCTGGGGGAACTCGCCAAAGGCCTCGAGCCGGGGAAAAGGTGGAGCCCCTTTTATAGCCCCGCGGTTGTAGGGCGCCCGGGGCAGCGTGTCCCGGGAACGCGACTGACGGCTGTCACGTGGGGATCGCCCAGGTTGGCGTCCCCTGCCCGACTCCAACATGGCCGCCCCGCCCACTGCCAGGGCCCCGCCGCCCGGCTCCAAGATGGCGGCGACGCGCGGAGACCCCGCCCCTTCGTCGGCTGTGACCCGGAAGCGGTCGCCCGGAGCGGAAGTAGACGGGGGAGGCGCGGCAGGCCGTTGAAAAGTTAGCCGGCGCGGACTCGGCGGCGGGCTGTTAGCGGCGGCTGCAGGCGAGCGGGGACGGGGCGGACCGGAGCGACAGGCCGGAGGTGGGCGGGGGCCCGGGAGGGGGTCGCTCTGCGAGGGGTCGCCCCGGGTGCTGCGAGTTGCGGCCTTTGCCCTCCCGTCTCTCGGCTGCCCGCCTGTGGGGGTCCTGCGAGGGCTCGAGCCTGCAGGCCGGGAAGGAAGGGAAGGACGACGGCTGCTCGCCCGAGGTCCGGGGGTGCGGTCGGAGCCGCCCCCACGCCGAGCCCGGGGCAGCGGCTCCCTCGGGAGCGTGTTCTTCCTCTGCCCGAGTTGGGGGTCTCCTCGCTGCGCCTTGGCTCCGTCTGTGGAGTTTTTTAAAGTTTGAGGGATCTTTTGTTAACGGAAAAGACCATTATGCTCCTTGGGTTTAAATTAATATCCTTTTTATTCAATTTATAGGTCTAAATTGAGTTTCCCTTGAGCAGGCATGCAACTCCATTTGTAAGCGTAGTGATTTCGTTATGCACTAAGAACCCTCACTGGGGAGCTTACTTGTGACGTGCGACCCTCCCGGGTTGCAGAGCCGGAATTCCCCTGGAGCGCTGCCGACTGCGGCTCGGGTGCAGCCTGTGGCTGCCCTGGGGAGCGCCCGGTGCTGACCCGGGCTCCGCCTTCCCGGCCCAGAGCCCCGCAGGCACCCGGCGGGCTCCGAGGTCCTGCCGTGCACCTGTGGGCTGGGCCGGGCTTCTCTTAAGTGTTTCGAGCCCCTGTCACTTCTCGACGCCGGTTCTCCCTCGATCGCTGACAAACGCAGACCCCGGGTGTCCACACTGTCCAGAGCGTCGGTGGAGAGGGCCCCTCTCGGCGGGAAGCCGCGCTCTCGTGCCCCCTCTCCGCCGCTCCCGGCTCAGGGGCGTCCGCCGGCTTGGGTTCTCCTCCCGCACGTCCCTGGCGAGGCCTTTGTGGCACAGGCGCTTCGCTTTACCGCGCTTCACAGATACTGCGTTTTCTGCAAATCGAAGGCCTGTGGCAGCCGTGCGTCAAGCCAGTCTCTTGGCGCCGTTTCTCCAACAGCGTGTGCTCGCTGTGTGTCTCTGTGTCACATTTTAATTGAGGCACGAACATTTAATGTTTCAGACATGATACTGTCACACTCTTAATAGACTACAGTGTAGGGTAAACGTAATTTTCATGCCCTGGGAAACCAAAACCTTCACGTGACTCGCTTTGTCGTGTGGCCTGGAGCTGAGCCCGCAGCGTCTCCGAGGTAAGCCCTTAACAGTCAGGCAGACGAAGAGTCCCACTGGCGACACCCCACTTCCTGCTGGGCCTTGGGAAAGCCCGGCTCCCACTCACTCACTCTTTAAAACATACATCCGCTTGATAATTATAAAAGCCACATGTGAACACATCCTCCCTAGTTTAAAACAACTACGAGACAGCATCACAGACCAGACCAAAGTTCCCTTGGAGGACGTGTAGGTGTGGTGCCTGGGGGTCCTTGCCATGCCCCCTCCCTGGCCTTTGGGGTGTCCCCAGGATTCCTCAGATGTGTGAAGGGCTGCTTCCCGGCTGCCAGGGATCTGGGCCTTTGGAGAGTGGGGGGTGCAGGGTAGGGGCAGGGGCAGAGGCCACGATCCTGTGGGCACACAGAACCGCGCGGGGCTCAGTCCAGCCTCCCTGGCGGCAGGCACAGCCAGCAGACCCTCCCCACCCTCTGGCTGGTCACAAACTCTCTTTGTTTTCCAGCATTTTCTTTTTTCTCTTCCTCTTCTAGCTGCAGGAGGACCTGGGTCTGATTCTGTAGAGCCATCAACACTGAGCGTGGTCCTTATGTTTTTAAAGTTGTTATATTAAAAGAAGAAAGGCAGAAAAGCAAAGGAGAACACACGGGCACAGCTCGGAGACTTTGTGGGTTTGCGTCCAGACCACCGCAGTAAAGCAAAACAAGGCAGATGTGGCGATAAAGCACGTCACATGAGGTTTGGGGTTTCCTGATGTATGTAAAAGTTGTGTTTATGTTATAATATAGTCTATTAGGTGTGCGATAGCCTAAGACAAAAACATGCATACCTTAATTTTAAAATACTCTGTTGCTAAAAAGTGCTAACCATCATCCGAGCCTTCAGTCAGTCGTAATCTCTTGCTGGCGGAGGGGCTCGCCTCGATGTCGTTGGCTGCCGACTGACCCGGGGGTGGCTGTTGGCAGTCGGGGTGGCTGTGGCGATTTCTTAAAATAAAGCAACAGTGAAGTTTGATGGACCCTTCCTTTTGCAGACGATGTCTTTAGAGCACGTGATGCTGCTTGATAGCATTTCACCCACAGTAGCACGTCGCTCAGAATTGGAGGTTGCCTCTCAGAGCCTGCCACTGCTTCATCGACTAAGTTGATGTGATACTCTGCTTCCTTTGTTGTCGTTTCACCAGTGCTCACAGCGTCTTCACAGCAGTCGATTCCCTTTCCGGGAACCACTTTCTTTGCTCATCGTAAGGAGCAGCTCCTCACCCGTTCAAGTTTTACCCTGAGATGGCAGCAATGCAGTCACATCTCGGGCTCCACCTCTGATTCTAGTTCTCTTGCTGCTCCTGTCACATCTGCAGTTCCTTCCCCCGCGGGCGTCTTGAACCCTCCCAGTCCCCTGTGAGGGTTGGAACCGGCTTCTTCCAACTCCGGGTTACGCTGGTGTTCCGACTGCCATGAATCCCGGTGTTCTTAATGGCGTCAGGGTGGTGAATCCTTTCCAGAAGGTTTTCAGTTTACTCTGCCCAGGTCCATCCGAGGAATCACTCCCCGTGACAGCTGTAGCCTGGCGACACATTATTTCCCAGACAAGACTGAAAGTCAAAATGACTCCTTGATCCATGGGCTGCAGAATGGGTGCTGTGTTGGCAGCAGGAAAACAACGTTCGTCTCGTGCCTCTCCAGCGGGGCTCTTGGGCGGCCGGGGGCATCGTCAGCGAGCTGTCATGTTTTGAAAGAAGAGAGTTGGGGCCCTGCTGTGGGTTAGGCTTTGGCTTAAGGGAGGTTGTGGCTGCTTTGAGCTTTCTCCATATCGGCAATAAGCTGTTTTGCTTTTGCATCATTCATGTGTTCACTGGAGTAGCACGTTTAATTTCCTTCAGGAGCTTTTCCTTTGCGTTCACAAGTTGGCTTTCTGTTTGATGCAAGGCCCAGCTTTCGGCCTGTCTCGGCTTTCGCTGTGCCTTCCTCACTGAGCTTGATCACCTCTAGCTTTCGATTCAAAGGGAGAGAACTGTGGCTCTTCCTGAGCACTTAGAGGCCATTGCAGGGCTATGAAGTGTCCTAATCTCAGTAGTGTGTCTCCGGGAAGAGGAGGCCCGGGGAAGGAGAGAGCCTCAGGACACCGTGCTTATCAGTTAAGTTCACCACCTTACCTGGGTACAGTCGTCACCCCAGAACAGTTGCAATAGTAACATCAAAGGTTGCTGATCACATTTCACCTTAAAAGGTACAATGATTAAAAGCCTGAAACATTGCAAGATTTCCCCACAACACGGCACAGAGACGTGAGGTGAACACACTGTTGGAGAAATGGCGCTGGTGGACGTGCTTGACGCAGGCCTGCCACTACCCTTCGATTTGTAAGAGATGCAGCATCTGGGACGTGCAGGAAAACCTGGTCTCTACATGGCCACAGCGTCCGGAGCCTTCATTGCCTCGTCCTGCTTGTGCAGAATGACTCACGGCTCCCGTATGTGTGAGCTGAAATCCTAAGTTGAGGGCAGAGTCTGCAGAAGCAGATCTGCCCGTAGTCCACATCCCCGGGGGTTTGAGCTGGAAAGGGCGAGGGCCTGGGGAGAGGCTGCCCTCGGAGGGCCCCCTGCCCTCCCGGGCGTGGATGCACGTGTGCCCTTGGCCTGAGTGCCAGTCGGGCTGCTCTCCTCGTCGGTGCTGTGGGTCCTAGCAAACGCCATCCTCGAGGAGTCCGTGATCTGGGTCAGTGGCGACACGGACACCGCGGCCAACGCTGGGAGCCTCCTGGTCGGTCCTGCCCCTCTCGCTCTCTATGGTAAGGGCCGGGTGTATCTTACAGTCGCTTGGGTGTTAACACTGATCGCCAGGACGGCACTCTCAGGGGGCTCTACCTGTGCTGCTTTTGGAGATGCTATTGGGACTTTTCAACCCGGATTTGAAGTTGTGGGTAACCCAGCAACCAGGCTCCCCCGCCTGCATATCCGTGGAATCCGTGGAGCTGTGTTAAAAGTACTAATTTAGGAAGATGCCCAGGGTGGTCACGCCAGGCTCATCCGGGAAGGCTTCCTGGAGGAGGTGAGCTGTGGCCTGAATTCTCTCATAGCCTTAGGGAGCCTCCTGAACCTTCCAGGGTCTCAGGTCCTCGTCTGAAATGTGGGTCCTATCGGAGCTGATGCTGGGCTTGTGGTGGCCCTGGTGTCACCAGGAGGGCCAGTGGAGGCAGCCTGGGTCTGGCCATGTGCAGCATTTCCCTTCCTTCCTTCCAGCAGACCTGGGCCCGGAGGTGAGGAGACCGAGGAGGTTGTGGAAGAGGACCCCGGGCTGGTGGTCACTCTGCAAAAAAGGGAACATGATGCCGCACGTGAGATACGACTGCCCCGTACACCCGTTCAAGCATGTTTGTCACCACGCGGTCGGAATGCCGTCCTTGGGTCGCACTGAGTTCTCAGGACTCTGTCCCTGGGACCACCGCGCGTTGTGTGATGTTGTTGGGTGTGGACCTGCCTGCTGCCTGTTGGCCCACACAAGGGCTGCCTGGGGCTGGGCTTTGCACGCTGGGCAGCTGCTTCCAGCCTGCCGCTCTCACTGGGGCCTGGGCTGGGGCTCACTGAGCATCCTTCTGGGGATGGGTTGGTGGGTGTCACCTCTGTCCTGTGACTTCCTGGGTGCTCTCTGCTGCTGTGGCCGCCGTCCTTCAGGCTTTTCTCAGTTGAAAATGCTTCGTGTCGCTGTGAACTCTTTGTGCCGTCACAGAGAATTCCGGAGACCGTCGTTTGTAGTTCATATTCTTTGAAATAAATGGACCACCAGCCTCAGCCCTAGGAACCGATTTGCTTTATAGAGGATTTTTAATAATGGTGTTTGTTGAATTGGAATTTCTTACCAGAGTTTCTTCCTTGAAGGAAAATTTGTAAAAAAAGATGAGCTTAGGTTGCGGCTGCCCCGCCTGGTTTCCGTTCTCATTAGTTCTCCTGCTCTCAATGTTTTTCAGACGTGCCGAGAGTGAGACGTCCCTGCCCGTCAGCCAGAACTCCGAGACCTGCAGCCAGTGCTACTGCTACGTCTGTGACAAGCTCACAGCAGCCGTGAGACCCTGTGCCGGGGGGTCGGGAGGGGCCTGGCGGGCTTCGTGCCAGTGGAGGGTTGGGTTTGTGGGGGCTCACTGGGGCGCCCAGAGGCGGCATTGAAGTGCCACAGGGAGTGTTGCTGCTGTGGTCCCTTCTGGCCTGAGTTTGTTCCTAGGAGGATGGAAATCCAGATTCTGACTCAGCGGAGGTGCGGTTTGGAGGGTGGGACATCTGGGTTCCTGTGAAACCGGCGTTGTCTGTCCCGAGATGTCAAGCCCCACCCCACCCCCAACTCCTGCCAGAGCAGCCCACCCCACACAGACACTCAAGGCGCAGGCCTGAGACCCAGGTCGGGGTCAGAGTTCACACTACCCATGGAAATTTCCTCTGTCCCCGGCAGCCAGACATGGGGCCCCAGGTCTTTTCTGGGAAAGAGACCTGCAGGTGATAGCTGAGGGCCCGTCCCCCTTTCAGCTCTGGGGGTCACACAGTCGCCAGAGCCTTCTGTCAGTTTTTTCATGAAATGTGAGCCGACAGCCAAGGAGTCCAGGCTTTTGGGGAGAGCCACACAAGAGACACAAAACCAACAGGAGGGCTCAGTGATGTCAGGAAGTGGAGGAGAGCAACCTGCAGAGGACGGGAAGAGATGACACCTGAGAACAAGAGCCTGCTGCTGTCAGCCAGCAGCCAGCAGAGAACATGTCCTCACAAGCTGCAAACCCCCTTCTGAACGTCCCCCTCCCTGGCCGGCAGAGTCGCCAGCTCACCCGCCTCGGCCTGACTGGGGCAGGCAATAGGGACACTGTCCAGGGCGCGGCAGGGTGGGCTACAGCCTGCCAGGGTCAGGCTACGCGACTGCAGAACCAGTGAGTGTTGATCAGAGCACGGGGAGAAAGAGGGGCACTCTGTGGGGATGGACGTCCTCACTCCCCACCAGAGAATAAAAATATATATGCAGGGCCCCCCTGAGGAGCTGGGGGAAACACGGAGGTGTTGGGCTTCCTCACCTGGATTGTTGCTGATGTTCTCACAAACACTGAGGTCTTGCAGTTTGATGTGCTGAACCCTCTGTCCCAGGGCTTGTCCTTATGAAGCTCATCACTGCAGAGGAGAGGCTAAACCTGCTTGTGGTTGTGCCTCAGTCTCCCCCTGAGTGCCTCCGTGTTGCTCAGATGTGGCCTCTCTCTCTAGCTGGGACAACTCATCACGTGGACTCCCTGCCCTCCCCTCTGTGTGGGACCT
Source organism: Choloepus didactylus (assembly GCF_015220235.1). Taxonomy (NCBI): domain Eukaryota; kingdom Metazoa; phylum Chordata; class Mammalia; order Pilosa; family Megalonychidae; genus Choloepus; species Choloepus didactylus. The sequence continues at coordinate 27,747,738 of NC_051327.1, read as the reverse complement.
GACTCCCAGGGTGTGAATCCCCCTGGCAACACAGGATATGACTCCTGGGGATGAATCTGGACCCGGCATCATGGGATTGAGAACATCTTGACCAAAAGGGGGATGCAAAATGAAACAAAGCTTCAGTGGCTGAGAGATTCCAGATGGAGTCGAGAGGTCACTCTGGTGGACATTCTTACGCACTATATAGATGACCCTTTTTAGGTCTTAATGTGTTGGAATAGCTAGAAGTAAATGCCTGAAACTATCAGACTCTTAACCTTCTAGCCTTGACTCATGAAGATGATTGTGTAACAATGTAGATTACAACAGGTGATTGTGAAAACCTTGTGGATTGCACTCCCTTTATCCAGTGTATGGATGGATGAGTAGAAAAATAGGGGCAAAAACTAAATGAAAAAATAGGGTGTGGGAGGGACAATTTGGATGTTCTTTTTACTTTGATTTTTTATTTTTATTCTGATTCTTTCTGGTGTAAGGAAAATATTCAAAAATAGATTGGGGAACCTCAGTGGTTGCTGATGTGCTCACAGACATTGGGGACTGGTGGTTTGATGGGCTGAGCCCTCAGTCATGGGACTTGCCTTGGGAAGACTGTTGCTGCAAAGGAGGGGCTAGGCCTGCTTATAATTGTGCCTAAGTGTCTCCCCCTGAGAGCCTCTTTGTTGCTCAGATGTGGCTCTCTCTCTAACTAAGCCTACTCTGCAGGTAAAATCACTGCCCTCCCCGCTATGTGGGATCTGACGCCCGGGGATGTAAATACCCTGGCAACGTGGAACATGACTCCCAGGGAGGAATCTAGACCTGGCATCGTGGGACGGAAAACATCTTGACCAAAAGGGGGATGTGAAATGAAATAAGTTTCAGTGGCAGAGAGATTCCAAAAGGAGCTGAGAGGTCCCTCTGGTGGGCACTTTTACATACTATATAGATAACCCTTTTTGGGTTCTGATGAATTGGAATAGCTAGAAGTAAATACCTGAAACTATCAAACTACAACCCAGAACCCTTGAATCTTGAAGACGATCGTATAAAGATTTAGCTTATGGGGGGTGACAATGTGATTGGGAAAGCCATGTGGATCACACTCCCCTTTGTCCAGTGTATGGAGGGATGAGGAGAAAAAGGGGGGCAAAAAAAAAAAAAACACCTAGTATTCTTTTTTACTTTAATTGTTCTTTTTCACTTGAATTTTTATTCATATTACTTTTGTGTGTGTGGTAATGAAAATGTTCAAAAATTAACTTTGGTGATGGATGCAGTTATACAGTGGTGCTGTGAACAGTTGAATGTACGCTTTGTATGACTGCATGGTATGTAAATACCTCAATAAAAATGAATTATTAAAAAAATAGATTGGGGTGGTGAATGCATAACTGTATGATGGTGCTGTGAACAGTTGATTGTGCACCATTGATGACTGTGGTATGTGAATCTATCTCAATAAAATTGAATTTAATTTTTTAAAAAATACCTCTGCATGTTGCCCTATGGATGTAACGCAGTTCCCATCAGAACCCCAGAGGCTTCCCTGTAAGAACCTGCAAGCTGGTTCTGGAAAGCAGGTGGAGACACGGGGTCTGTGGTGCTGAACCCAGAGAGGAAGGAAGGGGTGGGGGGTGAGTGTCACCCTAACCGGAGCATGGCGAGGAGTCACTGGGGCCCGGGCAGGCGGAGCCAGGAGCCGTCCCTCAGCAGCCCAAAGGCTGACTCGCGAGGGATCACAGGCCAGTGTGCGGGGACGGAACCGTGGTTCTAGAGGACTGTCGGTGACCACAGTAGGCCGGGATTTGTTAGCAGAACTCAGAAAGCACCAACTGTTAACAAAAAACTGAGCTAAACTTCACCAAAATGTTAAAAATCTGCTTTTAAAAAAATGCCATTAACAAAATGAAAGAGCAAGCCATAGACTAAGTATTTGATATATACCCCAAGTGAATTCGTTTCCATGATACATAACAAACTCCTGCAAAGCTAATTTAAAAGATAGCTTAACCCAGAAGTACCTCCTCCGCTCTGTGGTCAGTTGAGTTTGACGAGGTTGCTAAGACCATTCAGTGGGGATTTGGCAGTAGCCCCTTCAAAAATATTGCTGGGACAACTGGAAATCCCACTTGTAAAACTGAATTTGGACCCCTACCTCCCACCGTCTATCAAAGACCTAAATGTAGGATCTAAAACTCTAACTCTTAGAAGATTTTCCTAGAAAAAAATCGTAGGGATTTGGATTTGGCGACGGTTTCTTAAATATGACATCAAAAGCTTAAGTAACAAAAGAAAAAATGAACTGGACTTCACAAAAACATTCGTGTGTTGAAGGACCTGTATCAATCAGGAGAGCGGAAAGATAACCCCCAGAATGTGAGAAGATATTTGCAAGTCGAGGATCTGATGAGGATTTATTATCTAGTAGTATAGGGAACTCCAACCCAAGTCAAAGACAACGCAATGAAAAAGTGGGCGAAGTGCTGAGTAGACATCTTCCAAAGAAGACCCACAAGTGGACAATCAGCACACGTGAAGACGTTCGGCATCGCTGGTCGTCAGAGAAAAGCAAACCAGCCACGGCACCGCCTCATGCCTGCCGGGATGGCTGTCAATAGAAAACAAAAACAGTAAGTGACGCGAGGATGTGGAGAGATCAGAACCTGTGCGCGGCGGGTGGGAGTGCGGTGGTGCAGCCGCCGTGGAAGGCAGCGTGGCCGTTCCTCGTGACGTTGAACACGGATTCCCCAGGACCCCGCAGTTCCGCTCCTGGAGACGGGCTCGAGCGGAGCGGACGCCTCCCCGTGTCCGTCAGCGGGTGGAGGAGGGGCGTGTGCACCCCCACAGCGGGCGCCCCTCGGCCGTGGGAAGGAACGAGGTGCTGATGACGCCCAGCACGGGAAGGAGCGCCTCGGGACGGTGCTGCGTGAAATCGGGCGGACACGGAAGGGTGCCATACGGTTCCCCGAATGTGAAACGCCTAGATCAGGCGAATTCTCGTGACAGAAGGTAGGTGTGAGGCACCAGGGGCTGGGGGGCGTGTTGCTTCCGTTGCGGTCGATGGGTGGTGGTGAGGGCGGCACGACGCGGGACTGACACCGCTGACTTGGGCTCATAAAGGGGCGAACTTTGAAACCGAGAACGGCAAATCCTGTTGCATGTCACCACAACCAAAATGGAAGGAAGAGGGAAGGTGGCCTGGTGACACAGGGCCGAAGACCAGAGTGACCACTTCACAGCAGGGGCTCGGGGGGAGGCGCTGACCCTCTTTCGGCATCGGGGGGCTGCTGAGAGGACCCCCCCCACCCGAGGATGGGCCGGCCGGGGCAGTCACGCAGCCGCCTTGTGGAGCCGCGTCCTGGAGGCAAACCTGCCCTGCCCTGCCTCTGCGGTTTCACTCAACAGGAAACAAGAAGACCTGTGCACAAAAGGACAACGCAGGTACTGTGTCATTTTCATTCATAACAGCAAAAATGTAGGTTCAGCTCAGGCGTCCATCAGGAGGCAGGTGGGAAACCAGCTGTGCTGCCCCCACCCAGCGGGGTCCTCGGTGGCAGGAGAAGCTGCTCACCGCAGGGGGTGGGGGGTGTCAGGAACCGAGCACGTGGCGGTCGCCTGGAGAGCTGCGGGGGTGATGGAACATTCTGGGTCTGGCCTCAGTGCTGGTGTCACAGCTGCGCACATTTGCAGAAACCCAAACCCATCAGCCTTAAACATTTGTCTTTTATTGATGCAACTTTGCCTCACAGTTCAAAAGGGGGGAAGCAACCACAAATAGGACCAACGACTGGAAATACAAGGATGGTGGGCAGCAGAGAGGGGATCCCCCAAGACTCAGGAAAGAAAAGATAAAAGGAGAAGCTGGGAGATACGGAAGACAGAAGCCCTCCACATCCACAGTCGGTGCTTCAGAGACCGAGCTCACGGGCAAACCCGAGACGACAGTGTCCACCCTGGGCCAAGACCCTGGTCCTGGGGAGCCCTGGGCCGGACCATCTGAGCAGAGAAGCGGGCGCCCGGGCAAGGGGGCTGTGTCCTGGGCCCTCCCAGTGGAAATGCCGCGCACTCGCTGCAGCACCTGGTCTTAGATGTTGAGGTTTTATGAGACGCAGCATTTCCACGTCTGCAGGCCTCCTCCCAGGAGAGCAGCGTGTGCCCCAGCCGAGGAGGCTCCCGGTGAGCTGGGCACAGAAGCCAAGCCCTGGTGTCCTGCCTGCCAGCTCGGGGGCGGCTGCCGTGGGCGAGCTCTGCCCACAGTGCCAGCTCTGGGGACCCCTGCCCTCTGCCACCACAACCCCTCTGACCCCTCCGCCATGGCGATCTCGGGGCCCGGGGCTGCGGGCGGGGGGCAGGTGTGGAGGGAGGTGCGGTGGGAAGCTACGCGGACTTGGGGCACATTTGTCTTCCACGGGTCCCTGGACGGCAGGTGCCATCCTCCAGCTCTCACATCGACTTGAGACCCCCTGGTGTCCTCTAGGGCTCCACGAGCTGCTCAGGCCTGGGCTGGACACTCAGTCACCACCTGAGCCCCGGGCTGTGCAGGTGCCTGTGCTCAGCCGTGTCACTCGCTGCAGGAAGCACGCCCAGGCTCCCCTGCACGTGTGTGCTCTTGCACGTGCTCCCGAGTGTGTTCAGGTGGGTGTGCACATGTGAGCGTGTGTGCTGCTCGTGTGTGGTGCCTGCGTGTGCACGTGGGGGTGGGACCGTCCCCCGTGGGTCTGGGCGGGACGCTGCCTGTCCTGTGTCGAGCCAGTGGCCTAACCTCGTGGACGCTGAGACTCGGCCACGTGGCCGGTGACCGGAAGGCTGTTGCTGAGGCGCCTGCCCTCAGCCGGGGCCCATCGGGCCCATGTCCCCGGCTGGCCGTGCGAGTGGACGGTTGCAGGGGTGTCCTGGGCGTCGGGCGAGAGGAGACATCTCCCCGTCAGCTCAGGCCGCGTGTCCATCGTCCCCACTTGCCCGCGGTCGCCTGCCTCCCTGTGGGGCTTGTTCCTGTCCCCGCACGCCCCCTCCTCGGCACGGGTCATGTGGCTGCTGCAGAGGACGCTGGTGCTCGGTGACTTCCCCGAGCCCTGGTGGAGAAGTTCGTCCACTGCTTCCAGTCCCTCCCCTGCCTCCACTGCTTCCGCTTCACCAGCTGGTGAGGGTGTCCAGGGTGGGGACATCCTGCAAAGCAAGCCCCATGCCACCCAGGGGAGTTGGGGTCCCTCAGGCACCTGCACCCAGGGCCGTCTCCCTCCTCAGCAGGTACGTGGGGGCGGCCTCAGGTCTGGGCCAGGCTGTGGGTCCACCCGGCTCACCAGGGACCGAGTCCCCGGCTTCACAAGCATGTCGTCTGCGTGGGGTCGGTGCAGGGCTGGGGCTCGGGGGGTCTGGGGGTTTGGGGGCCTGGACGCGGTCTTGGGTCAGGGTGCAGTCGGGACACTTGGTTGAGCAGACTGGGCTCCGTCCCCCTGGACACATGGCATGTGCTCCTCGCACTGGTGCGGGCAGGGTCTGGGTGAGACGTGCCAGGGCCCCCCGGGCCCCCTCAGCCCTTGCAGGGCACCCAGATGTGGGGCTGGCTCAGGACTGCGGCCCCCAACCCCTCTGGCTTGAACGTCGCTTGGTGGGACCACGGGCTCCCGACCAATGTCCCGAGAGGCCCGAGCATCGCCGGGCAGCCAAGGAAGAGCTGGAAGAGGGGGTCCCTCTGGGAGGCGTTTGCCGCCGTCGGAGGCAGGACCGAAAGGCGGGGCCGTGTCCCCACCGCCAGCGCCCCGTTGTCCTGCAGCCGCGGCGTGGGGTACACCCAGGGAGGCCCCTGCCCCTCCTCTGCCCCCCGTGCCCCTCGGCCCGCCCGCCCCACAGGCCCAGGGCCTCGTCCGTCTCCTGCCCCCCACGGGCTCCACCGTTTTCTCTCCGGCCCTTCGCCGCCCTCCGGCTGACTTACCGGAGCCTTCGGGAATCGGGGAAGACCCTTCGTTACCCAGCGGGTGTCGGTAACTTCTCCCAGTGAGACTTTCTCACTGTCCACCCCTCTCTCCAGAGCTTTTTAATTTTGGGCGGTTTGACCTGTCGTCCCCGCGGGGCTCGCTGGGCTTTCCCTCCGTGAGGCTGTTAAAAACAGCTGCTCTGTTTTCACCTGAAACCTTGGTACGTGATTGAAAACACGGGGACCCCTCGTTTCCCTCAGTCGAGCGCTTCAGCCTCTGGGCGCCGCCGCCCCTTCCCCACCCACCCCCTCGCCGTCCCGGGACCCCACGAATGCTCCGGGGGCCGAGGGGGCTGGGGGCCAGGGGCACGGGGCTGAGTGGCCTCGGGCCAGACCATCGAGCATGAGGGCCCCACGGGGAGGGCACGGCCGACCTCTTGAGCGCGTCCGTCGAGTTCATCTCGTTTGCGTCCCCGTGACAGGGGCGGGTGGCGACGGCGCGGGCCGGGCACGTCGGGACTGGCAGCCAGGGTCCTCCATTGCAGCCGCTGCCCGGCCTCCCCGCTCGCACCCGCGCACCTCGAGAGCTGCCTGCAGGGGTTCTGGGCGGGGAACAGCCTCCGCGGCCCGGATGGGTGAACGGCCGCGTGGTGAGGAGCCATGGCTGGGACACGTGACACGTCCGTCTGTCCTCCCGGCTGGGGCTCTCCCTAGGGGGCTCCGCCGCTCTGTGTGAGAACCTGCCCCAGCACCCAGCCTGGCCCCGTGGGGCTGGCAGACGTGGCGCGTCCTGCCGAGCGGGTCTCCGTAGCCTGGCCCTCCCAGGGGTCCCCACGCACTGCCCCCACCCCTTCCCGGGGGCCCTGCCCGAGGCTCTTGTCTGCCGCAGCCCCAGTGAGGCCCGGTGTCCTCTGCAGCAGGCCCTGCGGGTGCCACACAGCCGCCAGTCCCTGGACCGGAACGCGAGTGCCGGACGCTCTGTCCCGCCACCCTGCCCCCCGCTGACCCCACAGCATGGGAGCCTCGGGGACACCCGCAGTGCTGGGGGCCAGGCTCCGGCCAGCCTCGTGTTCTCAGGTCTCAGTCCTCCCCCGGGCGGCCCAGATGCCTGCCTGGGGGTAGCAAGGCGGTGGCGAGGGGTCCGTGGGGCACCTTGGAGGCATCCAGTGTGTCCCCGTGTTGCAGGCAGTGCTGGAGCACCCCCCTTGCCCTCTGGGGCAGCAGCCCTGTCCTGGAGCCAAGCCGCTCCTGAGCACACTGGGCCTGCAGGCGCCACCGGCCTCCTTCCAAGAGGTGAGCAGCTGTGGGGAGCACGGAGAGCATGGGGGGTGCGGCCGGCTGGCGCGTGGCCCGTGGCGGATGGTGCTGTGCGCCTGGGCGGTGTCCTGCAGGAGCTGCGGCTGCGCACCCTTGTCTCCCTGCCCTCCGCCCTCTTCTGCAGCCAGCACCTGCTGTCCCCACACGCGTCCTCCTGCGGGCCGGGATGTCTCTACCTCCCTTCCTGGAGGGTGGTCCCAGCTCGCCCTCTGCCTGGGGGTGTCTGTGCACCCCCTTCCCACCTCCTTCTACCCTGTTTGCTCTCTCCGGGCCCCCAGCTGGGCCCCGAGGCCTGCCTGCTGCTCTGAGTCCAGGCTGTGCTGCAGATGCTGCCCTCCGAGCTGCCCTGGCTGTCGTCACTGCTGGACATTGTCCTTGCCTGGGACGAGGCCAGCCCTGTAGGCGCCTGAGACCCGCGGCACTGCCCATCGCTCACCTGGGCCTGGCTGGTTCCAGGTTGGGGCCCTCAAGACCCGGGACACGGCACAAGCATCACCCCCCCCTTTCTGTTTGCTGTTCTAGAACTTCTGGGCACTGAAGCTGTTTTCGGAAGGCCTTATGCACAAGACTCCCGTCCTCCAGGACGCAGTCCATGTGCTCGTGAGGGGCCTGAGCTCCCAGAAGCGAGCCCTGTGGAGTGTGAGTGCCCCTGTGCCCACCCGAGGCCCGGGCCAGGGCACCTCCCAGCACAGGGCTCAGCCCACACCCACCCGCGCGGCCCCTGTTGCCGTGGCACTGCTTGTACGCGGCCCCCGTGTAGAGGCCGCTACACCTCAGCTGGCACCAGGGGCTGCAGCCAGGGGTGGGCAGCTGGCCAGAGCCACAGGCAGCTGCACAGGCCCAGCCCCTGCCCTCGAGCCTGGAGCGTCAGACCCTGGGGTTCCCACCATAAGCTCGGGGTGCGGAGGACGGTGGGTCTGTGCCCAGAGCTCGGCAGGCCGTGTGCACGTGTGAGCCAAGGATGGTGCTGCTCGTGGCTCGGGGATGGTGGATGGAGAAGACCTTGGGCTGCCAGCTCCACGGACACAGCAAAACCCGGGACCCACCCGCGACTGAAGCATCTGTGTGCACAGGCGGCAGGTCCTGGGCCTGGACGACGTGGGCGAGCTGCTGTCCCTGTTCCTGGGCTTCAGGAATTTGGCAATTCAAACCATTGGCATCCTCCTTCCCACATCGTGGTGGAAAAACTGAGCCAGTGAGTGTGGCCGCTGCCCGGCCAGGCCTGGCTGATGCCGCTGCAGAACCCACTCTCCCTGCAGGGTGGGCTCGAAACCGAGACCCACGGGGCCCGGGGTCATGAGGCTCCTCTGCCTTGCCAGCCCGCGGTGCTCCTGGCTCGTGGCCGCCCCTCCAGCCTGCCCTCTTCTCCCGCGTCTTCTCCTGTTTGGTCCCTTTACGAGGACACCTGCCACTGGATCTGCCCCCCCCCCCCGACCCAGGACAGTTGTCTTCAGATTTTTAACTTAATTCTGCAGAAACCTTTTCCAGGTGTCACATCCACAGGACCCAGAGCTCAGACCCCAACATGCCTCTAAAGCAGGCACAGTCCACACACTGCACTTAAATGTCCAGCCCCCGAATCCTAAGCCATCCCAACAGCTCCAGAAGTCTGCTCCCAAGACACAGCCATGGGATCAACCTTCCACTCCGGAAGGGGGGACATGGGGGTCCAGGGCTCCCCGCGGCTGCCCTGCCCAGGCCTGCCCGGCACCTCCCCTGGGCACCTGTGTTGGCTCAGGGCAGCCAGGGTGAGGTTCAGCCAACCCCATGCCCCGGCCCTCAGCGCCACTGGCTTACAGGTAAACAGAAGGTTCCAGAAATGCCTGTTTCCTGATGACAGGGATCACTTTTAAACAGAAACTCTTCTAGTCACAGCGTGGCACTGGGCCAGGGGAGTATTTCATGGTGGTCCCAGTGCCATAGGGAAGCCCCCCGCACACCTGGCCATTTATTCAGACGATCGAGGCCCAGTGATTCGCCCGGGGATCCCCACGGGGTCAGGGCCGATGTTCGCACGGGGGGGCACTCGCGTTTCCTGAGCCGGGGCTTTCTGGCGGACCGTGAAGACGGCTCTTCGCAGGGTTTCCGGAAGGGGCGCTGGGGGGTGAGTTTCTCTTGGGCGTTGACAGAGGAGCCCGGACACAGCCTCCATGTTCGGTTGTTTCAGACGACGGGAACTTCCCATTGAGAAGCTCCCCCTGAAACTACTTGTATTTTTGCACACATAAGTCTAAGAACTTAAGCTATTTTTGAAAACTGTTTTGGAGCTTTAAAAGATTATGTAAAACCTTTTTATTAGCTCTTCAATGTGTTGAAATAAAAATCCCTGTGGTGTTTTTCCAGTCCCTGCGCTGGCCTTGGCTGGTGGTGTCTGTGGGGAGAGGAGCCCCAGGGTGCCCCCAGCACTAGCCGCTCCCTCCAGCTCAGCACACACGGGGCTCCGGGGAGGGGGCGTCACTGAACCACTGACCCCCTGGGGGTGGGGCCCCTTGAGGCTGGGGGAGGCCTGACCCACGGAGCCTCTGAGAAAACCTGCCAACCCCTGCTGGGCCCCTCCCCACCGGAGCCACCGTGTCTGAAGGGCCGCCCCACAGCCTGGCGTTACAGACGCCAGCACCAGACCCCAGGGCTGGGCAGGGGCCTCTGGCCCAGGGACACCCACAGACGGGCCCTGCCTGAGGGGACAGCAGGGCCACCAGGCCCATTGGGTCCTGGGAGGAGTCCCATGCAGCCTCCCAGGAACCCACCCCACCTCCTAACAGCTCAACAAGGGGGTGCGGCTGGGGGTCCCTGTGAGCTCAGCTGGGCCACAGCTGGCGCTAACACGGGGGTCTCGCCGCCCCAGCCATCCCACCCTCGGGCTCCCAGGCAGCCCGGCTCCTGCAGCTCTGCACAGGCAGGTGGAGCCCTTTCTAGGCCGCGCTCCACTCTCCCTGCAACCCAGTTAGAGAGCTAATTTCAGAGCCTCGAGGTCCCCGCTGGCCTGTGCGGAGGGACGGGTGGGGACAGGCAAGAACGGAGGGCGGTGAGCAGCAGAGCCCACCCGAGCCCCTCACAGGGAAACGGACTCGAACGCCGAGTGTTGACAATTTACACGGCTCCAGAGGGGGTGACGCCAGGGTGGGTGAGGCCAGGTTCCCAACACTGTCCTGATGACGGCCCCAATAGCTGACAGTGTCCCCCACTGCCCAGGGAGCTCCCGGCCCCACAACCCCATCGCCCACCCCTCCCCAGGGCTCCCCGCACACCCTGACGCCCGGGTGTGTCTGCGGGGGTCAGAGCCCGGCCCAGCCCCTGGATTTTGGGCCGCAGATCTGTTGCACCCAGGCCCAGGTTTCAGAACTGCCACCAGCACTGAGCGAGGTGGGGTGTCCTGTGTCTAGGGGGTCAGCCCCCCTCCCCGCGGTGCCCAAGAACAAGCTGGAACAGTGGGGGCTGGGACTGCCTGCCACCAGCTTGTGACAGGGCCTGTGGAGGTGAGCACTGGCCCAGGGACCCCGGGATGAGAGTGCACCCCAGAAGTGGCCGCTGAGCACTGGGGGCCCAGGGCCGGGCGCTGTCGGCCATCTGCCCCCACAGGGAGGCTGCCCCTCCCCCACCCACAAATCTGTGACAAAAATAATCTCTCATCTGCATGGCCTGGGGGCCCCAGTCCAGAAGTCCTCTGACCCACCGTTGCTGAGGACCCCGCTGGGCAGGCAGCTCTGGGTGGGCTCCCCCGGGATGCCCGTGCCCTCCGTCGTGCCTCCCCAGAGCCAGTTCCCAGGCCCTGGCCAGGCAGGTACACAAGGCCCCAGAGCATGTCCCTAGGGCTGCCCCAGCCTCCCCCAGGCCCTTCTGTGGCCGCCGTTGCTGCCCGGGGGCCCCCACCCAGGAGGCAGCCTGGCACCTGCGTCACCCACGGTCTCCGGGACACAGCTCCCATAGCAAGTAGGGGGGACATTCCAGGGCCCTGCTGAGGGGCTCTGGCTCCTGCACTGAGGGTGACGCGGAGGAGGATCTGCCTTGGGCCGTGGTGGACTATGTGGGGTGATGCTGGGGTGGGGTGTGAGACAAGCCCCTCTACAACCCCCAGACCCCACCATGGCTGCCAGTCTTCACCACCACAAGGTGGAGTCACCCCCTGAGACTGCATGTCAGGGGTCCCACCCAGGGAAGCTGGTTGGTACCCGGCTCAGCCCCCACCCAGGGGCCAGTCCCTCCCAGCTCAGGGCACTCTGGGGGGCAGCCACCACGGGGAGGGGGCGGGGCAGTGCGGGACTTCCACACCGGGCTCGGGCTGGGGGATGTGCAGGAAGAGGCCCACGTCCACCGAAGGTCAGCCTCGAGGGCCCAGGGGACACTGCTGGCCATCACCACTTGGCTGCAGAAGCCCAGGGGGCCAGGGGCTGCCCCAGCACTCACCTCTGTCTGGCCCCATGAAGGGGCACCTGGGGCCACCGGGGCGTGGAGGGCTCCAGCCATAACCAGACACTGGGGTCCTGGAGCTCTGGGGCAACTAAACTGGTGAAAGCGTCTGCAGGGCACCGCGCAGGGCCCGAGCCCACCCACCGCGGAGGGGACCCGACACCTGGGCCAGGTGACCCGCCCTCTGAGCGCAGCCCCCGCCCTGCTGCCCTCCCACCCACCGGGTGAGCCCCCGGGGTCCGCGGCGAGAGGCGGAACCCCGCGCCCAGCATTGGGCGGGGGCGGTGCCAGGCCGGCCCCGGGGCGCAGGGTGGGGCGGGGCGCCTCGCCAGGGTCCCGCCGCCCGCGCGGCCTCACTCCGCCCGTCGCTCCTGCACCCTCGCGTCTCCTCGCTGCCACCTCGCAAGGTAGGGCTGGGGCCAGGGGCAACCGAGGCCCTGGGGTCCTCCGCCGGCCCAGGGCGTCCTCACCTGGGGGGCGCAGCGGCCGGGGGCGGGGGTGCGGAGCCGGTTGCCGGGGAGCCGCGCGCAGCCGCCCGTAGTGCCCGCCGCGCCCGCCGCCCGCGCAGCCCGGCCGTGCGCGCCCCGAGCACCGAGAGCGGCGCAGCCCGGGGGCGGCTCTGGCGGCGCGTGCGGGCCGGGCGGGCTGCGCGCAGGTAGGTGCGGGCCCGGGGACGCTGGCGCCGCGGCTGCGGGTCGGGGGTCTCCGGGAGGGAAGCCCCTACGCGTCCCCGCGCCCGGCTGCCTGCTGGCCTCTGTCCACCCTCCCAAGCTCCACGAAGCCAGCCTGGGAGGGGACGGGGCTGGGGCACCCTGAGGGCGCCGTGGGCAGCCACCCCTCACCCCCGACGGGCTCACTCCCGGGCCTCATCCCGTGGCCATACCAGGCTGGTTCCAGGTAGAAACCAGGCTGGGAGGGGCGGGAGGCGTCCAGAGAGACCCCAGGCAGCGGGGACCTACCCTGGGTCGGCTCAGCAGCACCCCCATCCCCCAGGCTCCCCCCTCCCCCATCAGTACAGGCAAATTACAGCCAAATCCTCGGGGCCGGCTGTGTCCCCACACAAAGCCGGGTGGCAGAGGGAGCCCCGCCCCACCCTCACAGCCACCTGGGCTCCCCCCTGCAGCCGGGTTTGGGGGTGGCCCCCCAGCACTCTGCCAGGCCCCACAGCCCCCTCGGGGTGGGGGGCAGCCCTGAGAGTGGAAGGTTTACCTGCTGTAATGAGCCCCACGGGGGCACGCGGCGCACAGGGCCTCATTAGTGGGGCCTCAGCCCTGACCCACACTCCAGCACCCGAGGCCCCCGGCCCTGCTGGGAGGGCACCGCTGGGGGGGGGGGGCACCAGCCGAGCCCCTGGCTTTACAGGCTTCCCCCCCGTGCCCTCAGCCCCAGGCTGGCCGCCGCAGACGCCCCCGACCCCATGGAGGAGTGGGACGTGCCCCAGATGAAGAAGGAGGTGGAGAGCCTCAAGTACCAGCTGGCCTTCAAGCGGGAAATGTCATCCAAGACCATCCCCGAGTGAGCACAGCCCCGGCCCCGCCCCCCCCACCCTGGCCCAGAGCGATTTACATCTCATTTGCCTGCGCCAGGTTCATGTGCATGAGCCCAGACCACACCCCGGCCTGGGGGGGCCCACGGACCTGGGGAGGGGCTGAGACCCCCACTCACCCCGCCCTCCCACCCCCAGGCTCCTCAAGTGGATCGAGGATGGGATTCCCAAAGACCCATTCCTGAACCCCGACCTCATGAAGAGCAACCCGTGGGTGGAGAAGGGCAAATGCGCCATCCTGTGACCCCGGCCCCGCCCCGACTGACGCCCCGGGAAGTGTCGTGTGTCGCTTTTATAAAGCCTTCCAAGGACTGCGGGTCTCGTACACTGTGCACCGGGCAGGGGGCTTCCGGGGGCACGAGGCGGTGGGCCCCTCGCGGGCACTACAGCAGGTCCCTGACGTACAGGCTGCGGCGCACGGCGTTGGAGACACCCTCGCTGAAGCGGAACCACACGTCGCTCCTGCCCACGGCCGTGCCCAGGCGCCGCTCCGCCGGCTCGGGGGCTGCGTCCTCTGGGGGCACCACACGGTGGTCCCGCAGCCACCCTCAGGGGCCCCCTGCCGCCCACACCTGGGCTCACCGGGCACACCTGGGCTCACCTGGGCTCGGGGCAGCTCTCCTGACGACCACCCGCCCAAAGAAGTCTCTCTCCGGCTGGGGGTGGGGAGGGGCGGTCAGGGGCTGGCAGGGACAAACCCGGTGACCCCAGACCCCAGGGACCACCCTCCCCCATGACGCCAAGGGGAGGGCCCCAGACATTTCCCGCCCCTGCTTCCCCTCGATCCCTCTCGTGCAAAGGGGAACCCTCTGGGCCGAGTGTGTCACCCTCAAATCCACCTGCTCCCTGCCGAGCCGGGCCCAGGGTGGGAAGGGCTAACAGCAGCCCCTCGTGCACAGATGGGAAACCGAGGCCCAGGCAGTGCTGGGTCAACGCCCGGAGCCCTGGGGGTTCAGAGCCAGCAACCCGTCAGCCCAGCCCCGCCCCTCACCTGCTCCTCGAAAGCTGCTCTCCCTCACGATGTGCTCCAGCCGCTGCTCGTGGTTGCGGGGGGCAGGACGCACCC